>NW_016690461.1:637946-676169 GCF_001604755.1 Lepidothrix coronata
GAGGATGGAGGGAAACCCAGCCAGGAGATAAATAACCCAGCTGACACACGGGAATGGTCCCTTCCCAGAGCTCCAGGTCCAGCTGCTCTGCTGCAGGGATGCACTGCTGTGGGGTCCCACCCTCCCGGTGATCCCGCACACCCTAAATCACTCTCAGGAGCCTCGGTGCAGGTGGGGGGCTGGGGAGGGGCTGGAGGACAGCCCTGATCTTTCACCCCTCGCCCAGGGTCCGGCTGGGAGCGCCGAGCCCGGTGGTCTGGCCCAGGTCACTCATCCCTCACCTCCTGGTCATCTCCATCACAAAACCAGGAGCAATAACTCAGCGTGGACGGGAAGTGGAGGGCGTTGATTTAGATCTGGGGACGGGCTCTCCTCGCCCTGTCCCTCCTTGCCCTGGTGGGGCCAGGTCGTGCCCGAGCGCAGCTCCCTGTGCAGGAGCAGGCTGAGGGGACACGGTGCCACAGTTTGTGTCCCCACATCCAGCCCTGCTGGCCCCACACTTGGGTGCTGCCCAGGGAAGGAGCGGAGCGGCCGGGACAGGGCCGGGTGCTGCCGGGCTGGGGGGGTGAGAGGTGTCTGGGGTGTCACATCCCACTCCCCACCCGGCCATAAATCAGTGCTGGGCGTCACCAGAGGAGGTGACAAAGCCACCCTTGCCTGAAGGCCGGAGCAATCCTGGGGTCAGGCCGTGATTTACGTCGCCGAGCCCGTTCCCGCTGTGGATCCCGCTCAGGAGCCTGGTGTGGGCCGAGGGTTCCTGTCCTCTGCCTCGCCCAGAGCCCACACCACCCGCCTGCAGCCCTTTTCCTTCCCCAAGCCGCTCCAGAGGGGGGGATTGTCCCTCTGGGTGGGTCCTGCTGTGCCGAGGAATGTCCCTCCCTGCCTCTGGCGAGGACAAAGCGCTCGGAGCATCCGTCACACTCCGCTGGCCACCTCGGGACGGTGGGACAACAACCCCTTGTCTTGTGCCTGCCTGGACATTCCCGGAGGATACTCTGTGTGATTCCATGATGAAGAAGCCCTGGGAAGCCGGGGGATTCACCGGGATTTACCCCCAGTACACGTTAAGACCATAAAGCTCCTCAGCCCCGGGGCAGCAGCGCCGAGCCGGCAGGGCTGTGACATGCAGGAGAAGTGAGCTCTGCCAGGAAAAAAAACAACACCAAAATAAAATAGAAATCTGACCTTAGTTCCCTGAATTTCACAAACCTGGTGCAAGTAGAAAGGATCTGCTGCCTGAAAAGGAATTAAGGACTTGGGTGCTTTATAAATAATTTTTTTTCTCGGTTCTTCTCCTTGGCAGAGGGATCAAAGGGGGTTCATGAGGATTTTTCACTCGAGTTTTTCCATTTGCCTTTTTTTTTTTTTGGATTCCAGCTCGAGGGCAGCACAACCAACAGCCCCTGAACCCAAACTGGATGGGATGGAGGGTGTCCATGGGGAGCAGAGTGTGGGAACAGGCACTGGGAGCCAGGACACCAAACCAGGGTGGTGTGAGCCCGTCACCCCCTCGGCACAGTCTCCACACTCCAGGGCTGGTGAGAGGCTCCAGCAGCTCCCAAACCCGTGGCTCCCTCTGTTCCCATTCCCACCCCACCATCCTCTCCTTTTTAATTTAGGACCTCGGGGTTAAAAAAAATAAATAAATGCCAAGAGAGAGGCTTTTCTGATTAAATTACAGCTGGCCAGCGCCGGGGCCGGGGATCAATTTCAATTTCTTCCCTTTTTTTTTTATTTTGGAGGAGGGGGAAGCTCCGGGGAGGGCACGGAGGAGCGGGGAGGGAAATCAGACTTGCTAATTCCCGCCTGTAATTATTCCTAAAGGGAAACGGTGGCGCACGAGGTCCCTGGTGTGTGCGGGGGAGTAATTTAGGGTTGCTCTGCGAGGTCTCTATGAAATTTGGAAGGAGAGGGGCTCTCCCCCCCCCCGGTAATTGTATTTCTGGTGCCGCAGATGGTGCTGGCTCCGGGTCCTCGCTATAAAGAAGATGGATCGTGGTGCGAGGAGGGAGTGAGGTGACGGCATCGCTCGGCTCCATGATGAGCATTATCCATCAGCCCTTTACAAGGCAGCGGGAGCCGGGACAATAAGGAATTGCCCGGCAGGTAGAGAGGCCACCACATCCCCTGCCCGGTGGCCCCGTCCCCAGGCAGATCCCCTGTCTTCACCTGGGTGGGTTTTACACCAGCTCTTCTTCCTGGTTGTTGCTGGGTCTCTCGGTCTTCTCACATCCCCATTTTTATGGAGATTCCGCTTTTATGGACTCCTCTCTTCCCCAGGAGCACCGTGGTGGCTGCAGGGTCACACGTGTCCCTGTGCAGGAGTGGGGATGCCCAATATTTGGACTCCATCCCTGTGGGCCTCCTCAGACTCAGGATATTCCATGATTCTGTGATTCAAACTGAGAATACCTCTTGAAACTGCGATCTTGCAAGACCTGTTAGGTCCTGGATGTCTGGGATGGGATGAGAAAGGGCCTGGCTGGAGAGCAAAGCCTGGAAATGAGCCCAAGCCCAGCAGGGAAGGTCCCCGTGGGCTGGTGGTGGCCATGAATGAAATAATTGATTTTTTTTTTTTTTTTAAAAACGCTTGTGGCAGGGAAATGGCTTTGTCCTTTGCAGGAATTTCCATGTATTTATAAAACATTGTTACTTGAGCAGTTCCCTGGATTCCTCCTCTCCCAGCAGCACGAGCCGTGCTCGCACACCCATCCTCTTCCTCCCCCCCCAAGTGCAGCTGCTGCTGCTCACTCCGCTTTTCCAGGGGCTCCCTGTGTGATCCTCAGCCACGGGAAAAGCAGCTCCTGGAGCTGAGAGAAAGCCTAAAAAATTCCCTTGGCTCCAAGGGGTCTCCTACTTTTTGGGGAGCCTGGGGAGAAAGGGGGGCCAGAGGAAAACTCAGGGGGCTAAAAGAGAAGCTGTAAATGAGGCTTCTCGTGGGGTAAATGAACATCCAGATATCGGATCACACAGGGCAGGAACTGGAATGGGAGAGTGGGATGGTGGAGCTGCTCCCACCCGGAGCATCCCTGCGTGGGAGGGAAGGGTGGGATGCCCCGAATGTGGGGAAGGGCCGGGGCTGGAGCCGGGTTGGGTGATTTACAGGAGGTGACAAGGCCAGCTGGAAATGATGGATAGGAGGTGGGAAACGCCGGTCCCCAGCTGGGCCCGGGGTGGCAGCGGAGGCGAGGGGACGTCCCCAGCTATTTATCATCTCTCCCCAGGCCCCTGCAGGACTGTGAACACCCAGTGTCCAGCACGTGGGGGGGAATTAACCCTTTCCAAGGACTCCAAGGGGGCCTGAGGGGGGTAAAGGCTCTGCTGCTGGGTCCTGGTGTCAGCAGGAGGGTGTGGGTTTGCCCCCAGTCTCTCTCTCTGCCCCAAAGCACCCGCAGATGGGTGCGGTGCTGCTGCTCCAGAGGAAGGTGGGTTTTGAGGAAGCTGGGCCGGCTGTTTCTCGGATGGAAAACAGCCCTTCCCTTTTTCCAGGTTTTTTTGGGCGGGGGAGGGCTGTGCAGGGTGGGCAGGCTGAGGTCGGCAGCTCATCACAGGAGTGAAGACCACGAGCCCCAGCACCCTCCAGCAGAAGGAGGGGAGATCCCGGGGCAGGGGGAGCAGCAGAAAACTGCTGGATCCACAGGGAATGCCCCGGGCTCCCTCCCGCAGCCCCTCGGCCGGTGCTGCCTTATTAGATTTGGCAAAATATTAGGGGAGTGTTTGGAAGGTTAATTAACACAAGGCTCTGCAGCCTGGGAACGCGGCGGCACCGCTGGTTCAGCCCCGGGCCGGGGGGTTCAGCTGCCGGCGGGAAATCAAACCCGCCCGGGACCACCCGGAGCCGCTTCCCAGCCCCGTCACCTCCAGGGTCCAGGAGCAGCCCTCACTGGCTGGTTCTTCCCGGTTTCCATGAGCATCAGAGCATCCCTGAGGCGGTGATTCCCAGTTATCCCAGCCCTGCTGGGACGTTTCCTGGTGGGGAAGCTGAGGAAGGGAGATGTGAGGGATCGGTGGAGCCGTGCAGGGGCTCTGCCCGGGGGGGCCAGATGCCACCTCATCTCCCCTGGCTGGACTCCATGACTTTAGAGGCTTTTCCAACCTAAATGATGCCGTGATCCTTCACTTCTCACCCCACGAGAGCCGCAGGGATCAAATAAACCCAAAAGAGCTCCTTGCAGTGCACTTTGGGCAAGGCAAAGGCTTTTCCTTGGACACAAGCTGAGTTTGGAGGACAATCCCGCTCCTGGCAGCGGGGCAGGGATCAGCATCACCGTGGTGGGAGGTGCTGCTGCCATTCCCAGTCCAGGATGGTGGGAACGAGGGGGACACGGAGCCAAGGGGCCGTTTGGGGCTGTGACACTGAACCCCCCCGGCCGCCTGTCCCCTGGGGTGTCCCCCCAGCCGGGTGTTGGGGTGCAGCCGTAACCCGACGCTCCCATTCCTGTCGTGTTTTACATGTGGTTGTATTTTGTTTTGCCAACCTTTGCTTTCCCCAAAGGAGGGAATGAAAGGGCCAGTGTGCCGCCAATTTATTGTGCCCCCCGAGAGCCCCGTGGCTGCCGAAAAAGCAGATGCCTCCTGCTTAATCTGGCCTGTTGCTATGTAAACCTCCTTCCTGCTTTGATGTCCCCTATAAATACTCCATGTGTTTCCAATAAACTGGCATTTTTATCACTGGAGCTGTTAAAGGCAGATCTGTGTCCGATTTGTCCCCGGGCTCGGCCGGGGGTTCGCTGGGGGTAAAACCTCCCTGCCCTTGGAAAGGGGCTCCTTGTATCTGGGGGTGGGGGTCCTGCAGGGGAGGGGATGCGGTGATGGCACCTCTCCCGGGTCCAGGAGATGCTCCCAGGGGTGTGGGATGTGCCTGGGTGCTAATCCTGCAGCAGTCGGGGCTGAACCAACAGCCCCAAACCCTGGGCTGGGATCACCACAGCCCCAAACCTTGGACTGGCATCACCACAGCCCCAAACCCTCGTCTGGGATCATCCCAGTCCCAAACCTTTGTCTGGGATCACCAACAGCCCCAAACCTTGGGCTGGGATCATCCCAGTCCCAAACCCTGGTCTGGGATCACCACAGCCCCAAACCCTGGTCTGGGATCATCCCAGTCCCAAACCCTGGTCTGGGATCACCACAGCCCCAAACCTTGGACTGGGACCACCCCAGTCCCAAACCCTGGGCTGGAACCACCCCAGTCCCTAATCCTGGGCTGGAACCACTCCACTCCCAAACCTTGGACTTGGATCACCAGAATCTCAAACCCCACAGCCCCCAGGACCCTCAGGGCTTTGTTGGGTCTCCCCCTCCCAGCTCAGCCTCCCCTGAGGTGCTACTTGCCCGTGTTTTGTTTCAGAGGCTCTCACAGACCAGGAGGAAGCCTTGGGGTTCCCTGGGGACGAGCTCAGGCATCTCATTTTTTTTTATCCCAACCCTTAATTTCGTAGCTCAAACGACGTGACGGCCAAAGGGAGAGCAGGGAACACACCCCAGAGTCCTCCTGTGAGGAGCATCCCTGCAGCAAGGGCCTTCCTCCTCTTTGTTACCATCATTTCCCTGAGCTGTCGGGGTGACACCCGCGCTCTGGGCACGACCAGCACCGAGCTGAGCTCTCGTGGAAGTTGCAGCACAAGTGGGCTACCAGCCGTGGGGCTGGGCTACCGACGCCTCTGCCCTGTTGGGAAACGGGGGGGAGGGGTTGTCGTGGGGGGGGTTTTAATCCCTGTTTTGGCCTGAAACGTGGTGTCAGGAGCCTGGCTGATATATGCTGCGGGAGAAGGGGTCGGCAGCGGCGGTATTCTTTATTTTGACAGGGCAATGAAAGTGTTATGTAGTCGTGACGCCTCCCTGCTGCTCCACCCCCCTCGGCCTTTATCAACCTGAAAGAGCCCAGGATCCTATTTATAACCTAACCTGAATTGTGCCGTGCCTGGGGAAGGGGCCACAAAGAGCAGTGATTTATGAAGGTGGAAAAAAAACAATGCAGACCCTCCACGCTCGCCCCCGGCCCGAGGGGAGACCCCTTCACCCACCCCCAGCCCCTGGGGAGGGACTGTATGAGGTGGGAGCAGCTCCTGGGCTTGTTTTTGGGGTTGAGATGGGAACCCAGAGCTTCCCAGGCACCTGATCCCCGGCTCGAGCCTCTCCATGGACCTGTCCCGTTGGGTTTGCAACCTTCCTGGGTGGGTTGTGTTCAACCTCCTTGTGGGGAGGGGGGGATTGGACCCCCTGGTTCTCTTCTGCAACTCCACTCACCTCGGGATGCGCACGGGCTCCTTTCTGCAGTTGTTTAATAGGGTTTAAATTAATTACTGGGATAAAAAGCGCTTCCTGCCGGCGCGTGGGAGCGCTGACAGATTGCAAAGCCCCTCGTTACGCTGCGCTGCGGGGGGAAGGGGAGGGATGACAGGGAAGCTCCTCTCTCCAAGGTCAAACCACTTCCAGCCCTCACCTCTGCCTCTCTAATAACCTCGTCGATGAGCACCAGCGGCTCCGAGGGGACAGGACACCCACTGTCTCCACGTGCAGGCACAGGGGGACACCCCCACTGGGTCTCAGGGATTGATTTGGGTGGCTGGGTGCCACCCTCACCCTGGTTCAACGCCCCAAACCCACCCTCCTCAGTGGCAACTCAGCTTTCCAATGCCTCTTTTGGTCTCTGAGCAGTTTGGAGAGAGTTTGGGTCTGCCCTTCACTGTGCTGGGGCTGTGGGGGTCCCTGTGCCACCTTCCTCGCCTGTGCCCCTCTCCTTCCCCTTTTTTCCCCTTTTTCCCCCTTTTTGGGGGCAGGGTGGTGACACTGGTGCCACCCATGGGCCTCTTGCCCCTTGTACATCCCTCGGGTTATTGCTGCTGACATCTGAATTTGGCGTGTGGAAAACCTTCCCTCCCGGGCCGTGACACGTTGATGGCTGAAGCAACCCAGCAGGGTTTTGACTTTCCCTGCCCTAATTACTGCCAGATTTCTCAGCCCCGGTCCTGTGCTCCCAGGGGGGGAAGGGGCTGCACGCGTGGGGAGCAGGATGGGCTTGGGAAAACCCACCTCGCCCTCGTTTCCCTGCAACCGGGAAAGAGGCACCACCAGAACCAGAATATGAGAAATTTTCAGTGTAAAAGGGAAGTAGAAGTTGAGCTGAACAGCACCAAATGTCCCCTTAAAGATGCTCAGCCTGCTGGCGGGGTTCTCCTCCACCTCTGGATCATCCTGGGGGTGATGTGCTGCTTCCCACCCTCCTCTGGGTTCACCCCACGAGCTCCCCACTCCCGGCACAGCCCCCCCCGCGCCGCAGTTTCACACCGAGGAGCTTAACGAGGGTGTTCCTTCTATCTCAACTAATTTATTCTGGTATACACCGAGGTCAGCCGGGGTGCAGGGCACTGCAACCCGAGTGAGAAAAGCTCTTGACAACGGAGATGCTGCTCTGCTTTCCGTCAAGCGTCAGCCCCGCTGCCATCGGCGCTTCCCTTCGGAGCCGCGCTGCCGGCCCGGGATGTGGCACCTCCCAGCCGCTGGAATCGTGCTGGGAACCTCCTGCCTGGCATGGTTTGGTCTTACCTGCCCGAGCAGAGCCCTGGGAGAGGGCAGGACACGTTGTGGGAAAAGCAGATCCGGGTGCTGGACTCAGCCAAGCACGAAAAGCAGCAGAGGGGAAGGGCCGGAGCTGCCACACGGATCCTGGAGACTGAGGAGCTCGTCTTGTGTCCCCAGTGCTGGGGACAAGAGGAGCCAAACTGCCTGGAGAAGTGAAATGTGGATGGATGGATGGGTGGATGGATGGGTGGATGGATGGATGGACGGATGGATGGATGGACAGGAGACCTCGGTTTTCCTCTTCCAAAACTGAACCAATGCCGAGGCTCAGAGCTGTAGAATCTTCACATTTAGGACTTGCTTCATCAAAATACTGCTCCTCTTTCCTGGTTCCTGGAGGTCAGTAGGCACATCTGCAACGTGCTTGAAGTCCTTCTGCTTAACCAAAAGCCTTGCAGCAAGTCAAGAGGTTCCTCGATGGAGACATCCAAAACATCTGGAGCGACGCCCGCTCGGAGTTCATGTTTCATTGTGCGTTGATTTATCATGCCTTGAGTTAATTATTGACCTTAGCCTTGCCTTGGTCAATATTTACCTCCCCAGGTCAATAAATCTTGACGTTCACCTCAACAGAAGTCAATATCTCCTTAGTGTTTATCTATTCCTTCTGTTGCTAATTTTGCTGAAAGCTTTTATTTATTCTTTGAAGCGCGTGAGGAGGAGCCACCTTTGCTCACCCACCACGGGCAAAG
Organism: Lepidothrix coronata; assembly: GCF_001604755.1. NCBI lineage: Eukaryota > Metazoa > Chordata > Aves > Passeriformes > Pipridae > Lepidothrix > Lepidothrix coronata. Next base: position 646,223 of record NW_016690461.1, read on the forward strand.
CCCCTGCTGCTCCACGATGGCTCACGTGGGACACAAACCCAGGGTGGCATCACTCAGCCGAGGCAGGGCACTGCTTTCCCTGATCCAGCTGATGAGATCTGGCTGATTTTCCACCTTTTCTGATGGAGCTGGGACCACAGCCTGGCTGCTGAGAAGACCACGTGGCCCTACCAGGAGCTGGACAAGTACTGGGGTAGGAGGGAGCAGAATGGCAGCTTGTCCTCAGGTATTTGTGGGAAGATGGGCCAGTTGTTGCTGATGTCACCCCTGCTTTGCTGCTTGGTCCTAGAGCAGCCTGGGGGTGCCATTCTCATGGCACATCAGCTGGGGGTGGTTGGGGACATGAGGCTGAGGACACGGGGGCTCATGGATTCTTCTCTCTTATCCCTGATGTCATCTACAGAGTTTGGGCCCCTGAGCCCGGGACAAGCTCTGCTGGGTGCTGGATTCTGCAGCATTGGACATGGCCACAGACTTTGTCTTACAGTCATCAAATGACAATTTGTGCTGAGTGGAGACTTGTGTCAGTGGTGGGCGTGGCAGTGCAGGGTCAGTGGTTGGACTCGATGGCCTTAGAGGGCTTTTCCAACCTTTATGATTCCTTATCCGATTTGGGAATGAATCTCTGCTCCTTGCCTCTTGTTGCACGTTCCCTTGCCCACCAGGACCCCCTGCCACAATCCCTAATCTCTCTCCCCCCGCCAGGAGAGGGGAATAACCTCCATCTCCGTGCTCCTGCCTCGAACTTTTAATATTTTAATTGAGTGAATTGACCTGGAGTAGTCCATTGAACTCTGCCCGACCTTTTAAATAACAGGTCAAGGATTTAGCTTTGCTGGGCTGACCTCGTCCCTTATCTGCTAACGCTGCTCCTCTCTCAATTAGCTGCTGCCCCCCGACCCGCTGGGCTTGGGACCACTTTGCCGGCGTCTCCGTGGCCTCCTCCACGCACGAGTGGGCAACGCCACGGCCTCCACGGCTCTGCAACGGAGATCAGCTGTGCTCCCGGGGCCTTTGCTGTCCTACAGTGTCCTCCTTCAGGGACAGGCCTCCCTCAGATGTCCACCCAAGCACCCAGAGAAAGCTCCGTCCTCGTCCTTTACTGGTGGGGAGAACTGAGGGAGAAGGGAAGATGAAGCCACTGTGAGGGTCCTGTGGCAGCTCCAGCCTCATCAGCCACATCAGGGAGACTCCAAGGTCACCTTCCTCATTTTCCTGGAATTTAGAGGTTGTCAAGAGGAACAGCTTGAGATCCCACCTGTGCCAACGAAGCAAAGGGGGGTCACCCCTCCAGAACAGCCTGAGGTGCTGCTGTGGCCCAGCGAGAAGGTCCTTCCCAGGAACAACAGTGGAAAAGGATTGTAAGAAGAATCTGGAAGAGTCATGCTGAGGGTTACAGGAGGGATTTTTTGGCATTGCAGCAGAGCTGGGACGTGGGATCCTCCACAGCCACATCAGTTCAAGCAGGAGGTCCCGTGTGAGGGGCTCAACCAGCAGGTCCCTCATGCTCTGCACACTTGGACAGCTCTCTCCTGTGTCCAGAGGATGGACTCAACGGGCAGGTGACCACCAGGGGGTTTGAACCTCAAACCAGGTGACCTTTCAGGTCCCTCCCAACCCTTCCAAGCCATTCCATGGCTGCATGGCCCCTCGGGGGAGGTCAGAGCCTGTTCCTCAGGCAGTGTCCAGCCACCCTCTCCCACCCTTCCCAGCTGCCTTGTCCATCTGCTGGTGCCTTCCCAGGGAGCACCATTTAACTTTTACGGGGGATCCCAGGGGGCCAGCGAACAAATGCAAAGATTTGTAAACCCATAAAAACTCTGCCCGGTCCAATTTTATCTCCGCCAGGGCCCGGCTTTGGAGAGCGGCCCTGGGTTACCCAGCCCTGTTAAATTAGCACCGGGCTCTGCATTCCAGAGTATAAATATCTGCCATTGTAGTGCTGAGGAATGCGAGCGTGTTGGAGTCTAAAATTAAAGAGCTGGGACCGAGGCATCTCGGGTTACCAGAAACAAGACTCCATTGTGCTCCCGTCGGAGCGGGGAAGGCACCGCGAGGGCTTAGAAACCGCCGGGCTTAAAACGCGAGGGGCAAACGAGCCCTAAACTACAAAACTGGGACGAATCCCTGAAGTTAAACCCCTGTGACTGCTGCTCCAGGAGGGCAGGCTGCCCCACCGGGCGCTGGGAGGAGGATGCTCCGGGGTTTTGCAGCGTTTCCAGGGGGGTTTCTGTCATCTGCTCTGGGATGCTCTGGTGTCCCGTGCGCTTCTTCCGCCTCAGCTCTGCACAGCTTTAAGCACACGCCTAAATTAAGCCCCTCTGAGGCTCGGGTCAGTGTTAGCTCAGGGGGAAGGTGCTGTAGGACCCCCTCCCTGTGCCTGGCCCCGTCCTGCCCGCCCCGGAGCGCGGCGGTCGCTCCGCTCTGGTTCACACGCGGGGCCGGCGATGCTCGGCTGGCGTTTACCGGCAATGAGGCCACTTGTGCCGAGGAATTTCTGGCCCCTGGAAGAAAACTTGGTGTGGGGAAAAGGAGTGGAAAATAGGTCAGGGAGGGATTGTGCTGGGGCCGCGCTGGGGGGGTGCACAGATGTCGTTCGACCTCCCTGGGGTTCCCTGTGCTGTGGCATCCTCAGGGAAGCCCCCGATCCTGGTGGGTCCTGCAGCTCCGTGGATCCGAATCCTCCAGGGGAAACTCTCCCTGCTCCTCGCCTCCGGCACAAACATCTCGTTGGCTGAAAATAAGGGGCAGGAGGAGAAAGAAAAGATGGGTCAGATGGAGAAATGGAGGAGAAAAATCACATTTCCTGCTATTTGCTGGTTTTGCCCCCCCCCCCCTTTTGTTGGGCTGCAATTCTTCCTGAGGGGGTTGACCCTGCCACTATCCTGGTGCTACTTTGGGTTTGCACCCCCAGCTCCTGGTGCAGCAACAGCCAGGGGACACACAGCTCCCTGGGATGCTGGAGCTGGCCCTGGGATGAAGCAATCCCAGGGAAAGCCACGTTCCTTCCCTCCTTAGTGAGGGTTTCACGTCGTGTCCTGCCCCAAATCCGTGGCGGTCGCTGGTGTGGCGTGATGGGAGCTGCCACAGCCATGGGGATGTGCAGTCCCCCCTTCCAAAGGGTCCAGCACCTCCTTAGAATCCCACCCCACGAGGGGGGGCTTTGGTTGCAGCCTCAGCCCCTCGGCGGTGGCGCGATCGTGAGGCGGAGAAAGCCCAGAAACCTCCGTAAATATGGAGCTGTTTCCTGTTGCCGCCGCGGAGTCCCCTGAGCAATCAATTTATGGCCCCTAAAGCTCCTCTAAGTGGATTTGGCCTCTCAAGATAAATCTTCTCCCTTTGTGCCTGCCCCTGGTCTGCTAAACTGGGCGTTCGGGGGGGATTTAACCCCCGGCCGGACCCTCGGCCGGAGCCACCGAGCCCCGTGGTGGCTCTGCTGGCTCCACCCTGGTGGCTCATCCCCAAATTGTTCTCACATTCGTGGGACTATTTTTTTTAATTAAGGGGATGTGCTTGCCCCAGGGGTGAGATCTCAGGGCTGAATTATGGTTTTTCCTTAATACAAGCGGGCTGAACAAAGAGCTCCTGGAAGTCCTTTCCCCGCTCCTCTCGCAGCGGGGACGAGCCCACAGGGCCCTCCTGGGGACGGACAGGGATCCCTGTTTATCCCTGGGAGCCACTTTGAGTAAATAAAGCTGCTACTGGAGGCTCTGCCTTCTCCACCTCTGCAGAGTTTGGGGTGAAGGGGGTCCCTGTGATGCTCTGGGGCTCAGAGCTCACCCGTTTTGTTGCTCCCCCTCTGCAAAGCTGGGACCACCAAGTGCATCGGGGTGGGGAGCAAAGCCACCAGCTCAGGGTGGTGTCCCTCCTCCACGGAGAAAGGGAAGGGAGCTGGGATAATGTTCCCTTTACCACAGAGAAAGGGAAGGGGACTGAGACAGCCTCACCTCTCTGGGAGAGGAGGAGCTGAGCTGGATTCCAAGCAGGAGCTGAGATTCCCGATCCAGGGACATTCCCCAGCCCCGGCTCCAGGTTCAGCTCTCCCTGGGCTGGGAAAGGCCCTATTAGCTGCACGGATTTTAAGCACAACCAGATGTGGGAGATGAAGCTGTTAAACTCCTTTTGTGCTCTCAGCAGAGGCCGAGGGGGGGTCCTGGGCCCCTGCACTGCCCCGCACCCCCTCCACTGCAGCCTCTGAAATCAGAGGTTTCACTCGGGCCGGGGAGGGGACGGTGCTGCTCGGGTACCCCACGTGTGACATGGACTCTCTTATTGCTAAAGCCAAGACTAAGACTCGTGCCACGAACTCATTCCCCAATTTCTGTTCATTTGCAAGCCTCGTCTCCTCCAGGAATTCAGCACAAGCCCTTTGTAAAAAAAGAGACCCATTCCTAAGAGAAAAACTGCAATTTCTGGGGCCTGAAGGGCTTTGCTTTCCAAGAGCACATCCAAGATTGTCCCCCTTAGGAGCTGGTGGGTTTTTGGTCTTGTCGCTGGGAGTAGGTATCCCCAAATCCTGGGAGAGAGCAGTGAGGATCCAGCAGCCCTGCTGCCAATAAATCAGCAGCTCTCTGTAATTTTATGTAACGTTAATAAATCAGACAAATGAAAATAGCTCGAGCCTTGTAGGGCATAAATCACCTTCCGCTCGGGCACGGTGCTTTAAAATAATTTGTAGATTGATGGTTGTCGGGCTGAATGAGGGAGTTGGGGGCCTGGGAAGATTTTTAATGACCACTGTGGTGTAATGTCTCCCCGGGCAGAATCCCAGCTCCTCCCCCCTTCCCAGTTTTCCAGAAGTGGCTCAGAGGGAACTGGGAAAGTGGGAGCAGGGGGAGAAGTCCAAGCTGGACACCCTGGCACCACTGGAGGCACAGCCCTGGGGTGCCCTGTGTTGGGATCGGTGGCTTTTCTGGGATGAGGCCCCCCAGGCTCTGGGTACAAACTCATCAGGACCGGGTCTCCTTCCTCCACTTGATCTCAGGATGGTCTTGCTGCCAGTGTCGGATCTGTGCCACCCTCATGGAGGGCTTTGGAAGAGGGAAAACCGGTAGGAAAAGTGCCCCGAGCATCAGTGTGGGGTCAGAGCTCCCAGCCTGTCTCCCTCACTGCCCACGTTGGCATCCTCCCCCACGGCCTCTGTGCCCCAGGAGAGATCAAGTCCAGGGTTTCCATGGGTTTTTTCTGTGGTGCTGCACGTTTTACTGCTTTTGGAGGTGTGAAGAGTTAAGTGCTGGGCCGGAGGGTAATTGCTCCCTGACACGAAGGCAGCGTGTTCCAGCAGGATCAGCTGCTCTGCCTGCGGGTTGGATTCTTATGGATGGGGCTTCCAGCGGGATCCCGGGCACCTGGTGGGGCTGAGACCCCCCGAAAACACTGGTGTGTGTCCCAGTCCCCTGGTGAGGGGTCCCCTTGGCTGAGGAGCGGCCGGTTCTTGGGGTCTCTCAGCCAAACCCAGCTCCGAGCACAGGCAGAGCCTCCAGCACCGAAGGGCTGGGATGAAAATCCCTCCCTAACCCTCTTCATCCCGCTGTGGTGATTCACAGGGATGCAGCCACGTTGCTGGCAGTGCCACCCTAACCCATGAACCTGCCTTTTTTAAGGAGCCGCTCCCCCAAACTGAGGCAGAGCCCGATCCAGCATCTCCCTTCCAGCCAAAACGTATCCAAACCCCGTCCCAGCGCCCAGGGATGAGCCATGAGCATCCCAGCTCCCTCTCTCACGATTCTGTGGCCAGATTTGAAACCCTTTGCAGCGGGAATTTATATCTGCGCCCAGTCCCGAGGGAAGAAGGACATTAAATAATTAGAGGCCTCTTGGACTGATGCCCCTCGCTCTGTGTCGGGCACTCGGAGCTCCTCGGCCCCGCTCCTGGCACAGCTGCTCCTGCCAAGGGGAGCGTGAGCCGAGGCAGGGCCGTGTCACCCCTCCGTGAACCGGCAGCAAACATCAGGCATCACGTGTCCACAGCCCTGGGATTATCATATTTTGTCGTTAAAGCCTAATGTGAGCTGTGGAATGCCGGCTTCCCTGTGGGGGAAGAGAAACCCCAGCGTTTCCGAGGAGAAGGTGTCAGCACGGATTTCTGCTGATGGTTTCTATTGCTGATCAAACAGAGCAATAATTAACGAATTCGGACTTTTGATGAGGAGTTTATTTTTTAAAGGAATCATGGGGAGTGATTAGTGAAAATAAATTGCGTGACCCCGCAGTTCCCATCCAGCTTTTTCCCTTGGCTAATGAGGTGAGGTTGAACTCTGCGAGCAGGGCTAGAAATCCGGCTCCCCAGTTTAATAAAAGGCAGCTTATACCCAGTGAAACCGGAACCACAGTAAATGTCAGGCTCGTTTTATGGCTTGCTGGGATTAGTATCATTAAGATGCTGGTTTTGGGACGGCAGCGTCCAGGTGGACGCAGCCAAAGTCACGGTCCTGCAGTCCCGGGGAGTCCTGGCCCCGGAGAACCCGCTGCTGGAGCCAAATTAATTGATCTGGTTGAGGGAGGTTGGTGGTTGGCATCTTCAGCAGCAGCTTGGTGGCATCCTGGGCAGCTGAGCTGTGTCACCCGGGAGGGCACAGCCAGAGGCTCCTGCAGCTCCAACGTCTGCCCAAGGACAGGGAATGCTCGTCTGCTCCTGGAAAGAAAAATGTGCCCTAATCCCTGAGGGATATGACACAACGCTGGGGTGAGGGAATAATGCCGGGATGTGATTCCATCAGGGAAGAGCCTGGGGTGGTTAATTAAAATGGAGCAGGAGTTCGGAGAGCAAAGGCGAGGCAGCTGCAGGGCGTTCTTGGGGAAAACCCACCCAAAAAAGGGGAATTTTGAGGCCCAGAGAAGGGGGTGTGTTGCCTGGAGCCTCAGCACAGCTGATCCTGAAGCCTATGTGTATCCAGAGTTTTCAGGGGGTGGATAATGCCTTAATAAACGGGCTGTCCTGTGGCCACCTCCCAGTGACACACTATCCTTGGGGCAACTGTTTTATTTTTGCACGGTAAACCAATAGTAGGAAAATATTCCAGGTATTTGGGATTCCTCTGAGAGCAGCTTGGCAGCTGAGGAGGACCCAGCCCAGGGCTCCCCACGTGCCACAGCTGCATCCTCGGGGGCACGGGCAGGGCTGGAGTCGGGGGGCAGGGATGTTGGGGGGAGCTGGGAGACAGGGATCAGGGATGTTGGGGTGCAGGGGGTCGGGGTACTGGGGAGCTGGGGTGCAGGGGTCAGGGATATCGGAGGGCAGTGGAGGGGGGAGAGGGGGTACAAGGGGATGGGGTGCTGCAGTGCCAGCTGCTGGAGCTCGTGGGTTCTGGGACGTCAGGGTGCAGGGCAGTGGGGTGCATGGGCGTTGGGACTTTGGGGGTCAGGTACTTGGGTGCTGGAATGTGGAGGGTCAGGGTGCGTGGATGCTGGGGTGCAGGGGGTCAGGGTTCATGGGTTCTGGGGTGCAGGGGGTCAGGGTTCGTGGGTGCTGGGGTGCAGGGGGTCAGGGTTCATGGGTGCTGGGGTGCAGAAGGTCAGAGTGCTGGGATGTTGGGCTGCAGAGGCTCGGGGTGCACAGCTTCTGGGGTGCTGGGGTGCAGGAATGCAGGGTGTAGGGGTGCTGGGGTGCTGAGGGTCAGGCTGTACGGATGCTGGGATGCTGAGGGCCAGCGCGCACGGCCGGGACGCCGTGTGCCAGGGAGTCGGGGCGCACGGGCGCCGGGACGCACGGTCTCGACTACCCTCTCCCCCGCTCTTCCCCCGGTCCGGGGGCGGCAGCGCCCACCTCCCCATCCCCATCCCCGCGCTCCGAGCGCGCCCATCCCCGCGGCCTCCCGCCCCGCCCCGCTCCGCCCCGCCGCGGCTCAGGGGCGGGCCGTGGGCGGTGGGCGGTGGGCGGCGGGCGGGGGCAGCCCCAGCCCCGGCCCCGGCCCCGGCCCCGGCCCCAGCCCCAGCCCAGCGCCGGCCCCAGCCCCAGCCCGGCCCCAGCCCCCGCCGCCCGGGGCCGCCGCGCCGCCCCGCATTGTCCGGGCGGCAGCGCAGGATGCGGCGCCCGGCACGGCCGCCCGGGCTGCGCTAAGGGCCCGCCGGCATGAGGAGGTGAGTGGGGCCGGGGGAGGGAGCGGGGGGGACCGGGGCGGCCCGGCCGAGCATCCCCCGCGCTGCCCGGGATGCTCCGGCCCCGCGGTACCGCCGAGCCGGGCTTTGGGGAGAAACCGGCCGGGCTGGGGATGCGGGGGGGTCGCGTGTGGGGGCTGGTGCTCCCGGTAACCCGAGCCCTCCCGAGGGACGGGGCAGCCCCCGCTGCCGGGGCCTTTGGCGTTCCCCTCCCTTCTTCCCCCTGAAAGGGTGCGGGGAGCGCCGGGGGACGCGCTCGTGACATGAGCCCGCCCCGGGGCGGGAGCCTGGTCCCGGGGGAGCCCCGTCCCAGGGGGAATCCGGTCCCGGTGGCTTCCAAGCCCGGAAGGTGCACACGGTGGGGTGGACCAGCCGTCCGTCCGTCCTTCCTTCCTTCCATCCATCCATCCACCCAACCGTCCTTCTTTCCATCCCTCCGTCCCTCCATCCGTCCATCCTTCTGTCCACCCATCCCTCCCTCCATCCCTCCCTCCTCCCACCCCTCAATCCGTCCATCCCTCCCTCTCTGCCTCCGTCCCTCACCCCCCAGGAACAATGCGCGCTCCCTCGGCCCCTGTCGCACGTCAAGCGCACGCCGGGAGCGCTCGCCTTCAAAACAGTCGCGGCGTTGAGGAGCTGAGGGTGATTTTTAATTAGGAGCTTTGAGGAGCTGAGGGTGATTTTTAGTCAGGAGCTTTGCCCGAAAGGTCCTTTTGTTTTTTTTTTTTCGGAAATGGGCTCTTTCTGCTCGGGGGACAGGAGGCGTTTGGAAAGAACACCAGGAAGGGTTTAAGTCACTTTATTGATGTTGGTGTGTTCCAACATCAGTTCTCCTGGTTTTGGAGGCGCCGTGTGCTGGTTCCTTGTTCCATTCCGGGACCACAGAAATGAACATTGTCGTGAATTGGATCCCGGTTTTGTGACAGATTTCAGGGAGTGGAGGTGCAGAGTGGAATTCTGGACAGAGCTCGGGCGCAGGGTGTTTGATGTGGAGGCTGCAGGACACAATAAGGGCTCGGGATGGATGTTCTGATGGGAACTGATGAGGTTTCTCCCTGATTTCCTCCTGCTGCCCCAACCCTGCCAGGGTTTCCCGTGCGGGCGCTCCGGTGCCTGTTTGCTCTCGAGGTGGTTCTGAATTAAACATTTCAGCGGGGGCTGAGGCCTGGGAGTTGTTTATCACATTAAACATTTGCTTTAGCTCTCTTCAGCAGAAGTGTGTTGACATTTTCTCTTGGGGGACTGCTGGGATAATGAATGGCACGTACTGTATTGTGTTCCTCGGAAAGCCACGGGATCCTGCAATAACATAAACACCCCGGGCTGAATTCATCCCAGATCCGAGAGGAATGGGCTCGGTGTTTACATCCACGCTGCCCTGCACTGCAGCTCCCATTTAAACTTTGTTGTTGATTATGAAAATATCCCGGTTAATGCTTACTGTGTGCATATATTTATTTATTTATTGTACTGCTGACAGCTGTAGTTTCTCTCCCTGCTCCGTGTTTTAGCTGGAGAGCTTTTGTGGAGGGGAAGGAGCGAGACGGGTGGGTTTTGGGCCACTTGGCCGGGGGAACCAGCCACTGGCTTTCCCTTCTTCTTCCCCTGGAGTGTGGAATGGGGGGGGGCAGCCACTGGCTCTCCCTGCTCACCATTCATTCCTTTGGAGCAGGGAAAGGGGAGCAACTGCTGGCTCTCCCCACTCACAATTCCCAGAGCAGGGAAGGGTCTCTGGCTGTTCCCACTCGTCCCTCTGGAGCAGGGAATGGGGGAGCAGCTGCCAGCTCTCCCTGCTCACAATTCCTGGAGCAGGGAAGGGTCTTGTAGCCGCCAGCTCTCCCTGCTCACAGTTCCTGGAGTGGGGAAGGGGGGGAGCAGCCTCTGGCTCTCTCCACTCGTTCCTCTGGAGCAAGGAAGGGTTTCGCAGCCGCCGGCTCTCCCCCCTTGCAGTTCCCGAAATAGGGAAGGGTTTTGCAGCCCCCGGCTCTCCCCGCTCACCATTCCTGGAGCGGGGAAGGTTCCGCGGCCGCCTTTGTTCTCCCGCCGAGCCCCCGCCGCATTCTTCCCTTTTGCCATTATCATTTTGGTTAAACAGAGCGGCGCGTTGTGAACCATATGGATCATGTTAACAATTGCTTATCTGGAGCCGGTGTTTTCTCCTCCCTCCCTCCCCTTTCCAACCCTTTTCCCCCTCCCGAGGGCCGGGTGGGGGCTTTAACAGCATCTCGGCCTCGGTGCCGGCTCGACGCGGCCCCGGAACCCAAACCCCTCTTGTGTCCTGTCAGAGTTAATTCCCCGAGGGAAAACGTGCAATAAACACAAAGAAACCTCCAAAGAGGTTTTCCCTGGATGCTCTGGAATACGGAATCCAGTTGTTGAAGAACCCAGCGTGTCTGTGGTTCCCAGCCCATCAATGGGCTTCCCCCCCCACTGCAGCTCCCTCCTTTGCTTTATCTGGGGAGGGGTCGATGGCCAGAATCTGATCCTGATGGTGGTTTGCGTGTTCTGATCCAAGGAGGGGCTGTGGTTTTCCCAAATCCCTCCTTCAGGCTGCTCACAGATCCGTATCAAAGCGCCTGGATAAGTGGGCTGAAAGTTTTGAGCCCCTCACCCCGCATCCACCCTCCGCTCCCGGCACTTCCAGTAGCCACGGGAGGAGAAAAAAAAAAGCCCAAAGGATGTTTTTTTGGGTGGCCAAATACAGCTGTGAGGGCCCAACCTTAGGCCAAGGGAGTGGCCATCGGGTCACTTCATTCGCCTCCTCCTTCCCTCATGGAAAAGATAAACACAAAAGCCTCCATCGGCTCCGGAGCCGGCAGCGCATCCCGCAACGCTCCAGCGGATTAGAGGGAATCAAGGGATTCTGCACATCATTCCTCCTGAGTGACAGCATCTCTAGTGCCCTTCAGAAATTCCTGGAAGGAGCCCGGCAGCGTGTGCCAGCACATCTGCAGACGCTGCCAACTTCATTCCTGTTAATCATTTGTGCATCCTCCCAGTCGAGGGGATATTCCTGAGGGTAGGAATGCCACAAACAGCCAAAGGTTCTCCTTTCTTCTCTCTTCTCTCTGCTTTCCCAATGATTTGGGCTCCCTGTGCCTCCCTTCTTGCATCTGGAAGGAGGTGGGTGGCGTGGAGGGAAGGAGAAATCCCTCAACCCAGCGTTTAGGGCAGCAGATGTGGATTGGAGCGAGGATTCCTGGAGGGAATTTCCCTCCGATGACATTAATGCATCCAGAGAAGCGCTGCTGACCCCTGTGCGACGCTGACCCTCCTTTCTGCCTTTGTAAACACTCCCCAGTTTTATTTTTTGAGCTCCAGTGGTTCCGTGGCTGGAGGGAGCTTTGCTGTTTGACAGGGCTGTCCGGAGGCTCCTTTTGTCATCCCAGGGCAAATCCCGGCGCATCTGGCCGAATGTCAGCTGGAATTTTGCAGCGTGCAGGAAAGCTCGAGGACGGTGGCTCCCAGCATCTCATTCCTCCCTCCTCCACTCTGGCTCCAGCTCCGGTGCCGGCAGGACAGGCCCTTCTCTGGCAGCTTTTTGGCAAAATAAAGATGTTTTCCTTCTCTTTTGGGCACGGAGGGATGTGCTGGTAGTGCACGTGTTTGCCAGTGTCGTGGTGCTCTGGCTCTGGAAAGCTCATCCCAGGTGGTGATGCTGGTGCTGGTGCTGGTATTGGTGGTGGTAGTGCTGGTGGTGCTGGTGGTACTGGTGGTACTGGTGGTGCTGGTGGTGCTGGTGGCAGGACACACGTGCTGACGGTGTCACCCAGCTCCGATCGAAGGGAACTGTTGGGATTAAACCTCAGGAGTGTTAAGCAGGAAAATTCCCATTGCTGGATCAGCAGCATAAACCAGTTCTTCCCAGTGCCAGCCCTGGCAATTCCCAGTTCTGAAAACCAGTTTGTCCCCTTGCCGGGTCCTGCTGCCGGGATGACTCCTGGCATATTTTCCCATCTATTTTTCCTTTGGGCTCGGCTTGTTCATGTCATGAGAGGACCCTCCTTTTTCTCCTCCATCGTGCTGCAGAGCCCTGAGTGGGATCACGGAGCTTTTTCTGCTCCATAAATCCCATCCTTGACGTGCAGAGGGTGCCGTGCCCGCCCGGGGCTGCCCGGAGCGTCGGAGTTGGGAATGGAGTTGGGAATCGTCTCTCCACAGCAAAGTTTATTTTGCTGTGTGACAGGGGCGTTGTAAAACCTCCCCTGGCCTTGTGTCCCGGCAGCAGCTGCAGTTACTGTTGGTTAAATTGTACCAATGGCCCTCGTGATTCCCCCGCCCTGGGGCTGCCCCGGGTCGCTTATCAGCAGCCCCGGATCTTTATGGGGGCCCCGATAAACCCGCCCAGGCCTCGCGATGCTGCCAGAGAGAGAGCTGGGAGGGTGTGGAGGAGAGATTTTCTTCCTGGCTCCTTTCTCCTGAGCGCAGACAACTCAATCAGGGGGGAAAACCGGGAATGTTTATTTGATTACAGCGATGCCATTGTGGTCTGTGTCGTGGTGGTGCCCGCCTGGATCGGGGTGCTGGGTTGTCTCCCCGGGGTGTGCTCCCTGCTCAGGGTTTTGAGGTGGGATGCTGGAGTCTACTCCTTGTGGAGGGATGCTGGGGTGTCCCCCCTGAGCCACAGTGCTGGGGTGTCCTCCCTGGCTGGGATGTCGAGGTGCTCTCCCCGGGCTGGGATGTGCTCCCGCCGGGATGCTCGGCTGGCAGAACCGCGCTACCCGGGCGAGTGTTTTCCCTCCGAGGAGAAAAGAGCCACTTTTTTCCCCCCTCTCTTTTTTTTTTTTTTTTTTTTTTCCCGAGAAAGTGAAAACGAATGTCAGGACAAACTGCACTTTAACCCACGCTTGTCTTGCCTACAAAAAACCAGCTGAGTAATCGCTGAATAAGGAGCCTCTCCCTGCCCCCGGCGGAGCCGCTCGGCACAAAGGCTGCGCTGTGTAAATAACGGGAGGTGCGCCGGTGGCTCCGGCCTGGGGGGGACTTGCGGCGTCGGGGATGTCGGAGCCGGATCCTCTCCCCGTGATTAATCTATCCCAGCCTCCGAAGAGCAGCGGGACGGGCTGCCGGGGCGCTTTGTGTGCGGCCTCGGGGATGTTCCCGTGGCTTTTTCCTCCCTTTGGGAAGGCTCCGCCGAAGCACTTGACTCTGCTCCCCGCGTCCCGCTGCTCCCGGAGCGGGATAATGCGGGTGTAATTGATGGCGAGAGGACTAATGGCTGCAGAAATGTGTAATTAAAGGCCAGGGGTGACGTGTGGCGCGGCCGGGCCGCGCGCGGGGGGTTACAGAGGTTGAGTGTGTTTTGAAGGGCTCGTCCTGCACATCCCGCCTGGGGAGGGCAGGTCACCCCGCCCGGGGTGGGGGGAAGCGGGAAGGGTTGGGATGTGGGAGTTTCTCACCCTGCTGGCATCGCTGCAGCTGGATCTGGAACGGCCTTGGGGCCTGCCAGAGGTTCTGCCTCCTGTGCCCCGTGCCAGCCCTGAGCTCCAGCCGGCTCCCAGAGCATCTCCTCCTCCTCCTCCCTCCCAACGCCGGCCCAGGCCACGTGTTGTCAACATAAATCCGCTAAAATTCCAGCGTGCCACGGGCGGGTTGGGCTTTGCCAGAGCTGGGAGCCTGTGCCTGTGCCACCACGCTGGGATGACGGCTCTGGGCCCTCCTGGGGACCCCCTGGGCTGATCCCAATCCCTGGGGAGCCGGGGACGGCCACAGGCAGGACTTTGTGCCCAGGATGGGATTTCAGCCACCCGAGTTGTCGCCTCCCAGCTCTGGATGTGCCACTGCTGGGGAGCCAGGCACCAAAAACCCATCATTACAGATCTCACCTTGGGCCATTCCCATCCTCCTCGGTGATTACTTGGTAACGAGTGGCTGCTAAAAACGGTGGAAAAGGAATTATTTCTGCTGTAGGATTAGCTCGAGGAGACAGGAGTGGCTCTGCCCCCGTGGATGAGCTCCTGGCACCAAAATTCCCCATTTTCTGGTGATACCTTCACTTCAACACTGCTGCCACCTGATTATTCTTTAACATTTTGGGGTTTTTTTGAGGAAACAACCCTGTGGTGGCAGGTTGAGGTGTTTAAACCGCGGGATACAATATTTATATGCACATAAATACCCAGCCTGTTATAGATATATAAATATAGTGATATATATATATTAGATAGATATAAAAATTATAATATATTTCTGTATATGATGGTGTAGAATTATAACTGGCTTATAATAGCCATGGATCCATGCAATCCCAGAGTGCAGAAGGTGGGAGCTCTGGGAGCAGACGCTCTGAGTGCAGCAAAGGATCCCCAAAATCAGAGTCCTTCCATCTGTCCAAGCACTAGGAGCCGCAGCCTCGAGCGTGGATGGAGGGCAGCAGTGTCAGCAGAGAAAGACGCCAAAAAAAGGGGAACTTCTGGAAAATCCATTAGTGAATGGAGTGCAGGAGGGAGCTGGGCTTTTCAGGCTGCTGGGGCCGGTGTTTAAAAAAGAATCCGCGAGTCAAAAGGCTTGTGAAAACAAAAGCCACGGCGAGAGGCCTCCCCGGCCCCGCTCCGGCGGGATCCGCTGGGGCTGGATGGCCCAATCCCCGGGGATGGGGCTGGATCCTTCATCCCGCGGGGCATGTGACACGGAGAAAGGAGATGCAGGAATGATGGAAAAGAGGAGGTTTTGCCCAATTCCCTGCGGGGCAGCTTCCCCGGCGGGCACCGAGGCGGAAAACGCAGCGGCCTTGGCGGTGCTGGATGGGGCTGGGAGGCTCCCCGGAATTAGAGTTAATTAAGATTGATTCGTTCCGTGGAGGAGAGGAGCTGGAGCGTTGCTGCTGCTGCCGCCGCCACGGAGGGTGCACGGAGGGAATTATCTCCCTCCTGCAGCCCCTTCCCGGCACTGACCCCCCCCAGGGCAGATCCTGGAGCAGATGGACCCAGGGCTGGGGGTTCATTACTGGAGCTTCATCCCAGCAGGGATCTGAGCAGCACCCATGGGAGCCTCCCCTGGGACACGCTGAGGCTTCTCCTGCTCCTCGAGGTGACCTGGAGGACGGCGGGATCCAGTGCTCAGGGATGCTCCTGGGAAAATCCTCCTGCCCGCCTGAGAAGTGTCCTTCAGGCAGAGCCCGCAGCTGGAATGTGGAGCCCGCAGCTGGAACGTCACCCCGAGGGAGCTCCTGCAGCAGTGAGGTGGTTCAGGGCAGGAGAAGATCCATTGGAGGAGTGGGGACACTGTCAGAGGGAGCTGAAGCCACCCATGGCAGGGAGTGGGCAGCACTGTGATGGATTAATGGGATAATTAATCATTTGGAATTAATGCTCATCCTTGGTGCAGAGGGGGGGATCGTGCTGGTGGAGTGGCAGGAGAGGAGCTGAACCAGCTTCAGCTTCCAGGGGGTTCTAGACCCAAACAAGTAGCTGAGCAGTTTTGTCCCATGTTCCTGGGGGTGGTGCAGGGCTGAAGGCCAGATCTCAGCAGCCCGAGGGGTCCATGAGACCTGGACACAAGAGATGTCAAGAAAAATAGAAATGGCAAAAAGGGGGCTGGTTTTTTTCACTCTTTTAGGTCCGCTTTTCTTATTTCTATTTTATTTCATTTTGGTTTGGTTTGGCCGGGTTTATTTTGCTGTGTCACGTTTCCTTTCGTTTGGTTTTGTTTTGGTTTTTATTTGGTTTGCTTTGTTTCACTTCACTTGTTTCGTTTCATCCCGTTCCATTTCGTTTTCCTCCCGCCCACCCTCTGCCGCCGCGCGCGGGGCAAAATTCCTCCGATCCGCCCCTGGCGTCGCCTCCTTATTAACAGCCCCCCAGGTTTTATTGCCGTATCCCCTTGATCCCGGAATTCCCAGGCCAGGGGCCGTGACTCCGGCTCCCCCGGGTGCCGTTGGCCGTGGGTTCCTCTCTCCTGCCCGTGACAGATGGGGATGTTCAGCTGCCGCCGGATCCGGATGAATTTTTCATTCGCCGGGGCAGCACAGATGGACAACGGCCCGTTGGTCACTCCCGGCCCGTGCTGGTGTCCAGCTGCTCTGCACTTGATATATGAGCGGCCAGAGCGGCCGCCGGAGCCTTGGGATCACCCGGGACGAGGCCGTTCCTCCCGGGGGTGGGAGAGGGCACGGGGGGGTGGGGGGGAGTCAACCCAAATCCTTTTAACACATGTACATTGACCCTGCTCTGATTGCAATCCCAGCCCTCGCTGGGGAGGGGACGGGGAATGTCACTGTGGCTCCGCAAGGGGTTTGCCAAACGCCCTGGGTCTGCCTTGGAAAACTTGGTGTTTGCCAAACGCCCTGGGTCTGCCTTAGAAAACTTGGTGTTTGCCACGGAATCCCCGCCTGGGCCGGGCCGGGCTGGGGGTGGAACCTTCGCCGGTGCTGCCGTGGTGGGGTTATGACACCTGAGCTTTGTGCCTGGTCCTGCCTTTGGGACAGGCTCTGCTGGGCTGCTCTGCCTATTCCAGACTCGCTGGAGATGACCGGGGTCTGGCCTCAAGACATGTATCAACACGCCCAAATATTGCTTTAATCCCCAGCCTTAGTGCCGGAGCAGCTCCGAGACGTTGCCACGAGCCTCAGGTCCCCTGTGAGGGTCAGCACAGTGTCTGCAGGGTCATAATTCTGATTTACAGCCCTGATTTCACCCGGATGATGCCGTTGCACTTTCCCTGTGCTGCTCTGAGGAGGCAGGGATGAACCCCAGAGCTCTGGGGCTCTGCTTCAGGGAGCTGTAGCCCAAAAGATCACCAGGAAATGCATCATTTAGAAGAAGAAAAAGTCATTCCCACTCCTGGGCGGACTTGGGGAAGCCTCTTCTCTCCTCCTCTTTGTCCAGACCCACCACTGGGTGCACAGTCCAGCATGGAAGATCCGTCACCTGCATCCCTGAGGTGGGAAATCCGTGTTTTCGGGGCTCAGTGAAGGCTGGGCTGTGGAAGGAGGCTCCGGCATCCCCGTTTTCTCTCCCCTGGCCCAAACCTTGCACGGCAGAGCGTTAAAATCCCAGGAAGTCGGGCGGTCCCTGGAAGGAGGGCGGCTTTCGGGAGCCGATCGCGTCGGGCCGCGCTGCCGCGGGGATTTCAGGGATAATGGAGCTGCTCAATGGATTTGGGAAAGAGCATAACTCCTCCGAGTGACAGCTCGGCCCGGAGGAGCCGTCAGCGTTAAACCGGCCCGACAGCGGCGGGACGGCCGTGGGCTGGTGGAGGGAGGCGGCTCCGCGGCTCATCCCGGCACCCCAGGACTGGGATAACACAACCAAAGGGTTGAGCTCATCTGGATCGCTCCCTCCAGGGGCTGATCCCTCTTCCCAAGGCTCGGGGGAGTTCGGCTGGATTTAAACCTCGGGCTTTAGTGCACCCCCAGCTCGAGCGTGTTTGCTCTCTCACGTCGCTCTCCTTCTTGGCCTTCCAAATCCACTGGAGCCCTCTCCTGATCCCCCCAGGGATGTGGGATCGCTGCAGCCATCAGCAGATGCTGCCTGTGGGTCGTCCCTGCGGGATTTTTGCCGGGGTTTTTGTGCACCAGCATCAGCACCGTGCGCGTGGGGCCGACACGGGTGGGGGGGTGTGTGCGTGGTGTGCTCTGCATACCAGGGCTGGGGACGGGATATCCCTGGTCCAACAGAGCCACCTCACCCCGAGATGCTGCTCTGGGGCAGCCCAGCATCCCGAGGCCTCGTGGCCGGAGCTTCTCCCGGGGTGGGGGGGCGGCGGGAGGCAGCGCACCCCGTCCCCACGCCGAGCCGTTGGACACCCTCGGTGGTGCTCCCCGCTAAAAACCCCCGAACAAAAGCCCAGTTCAGAGTCGCTGCTGAATAGATTAACAAGATTTCCATAATTAGGGCGGGCGGGAACAATAGGATTCTCCCTGCCCAGCCCCCCTGCCCGCCTTTGTCTTGCGCTGGGGATAATGGGCAGCAGCGAGGGTGGGAACCGGCCCGGCCATTTGGTCACTGGACAGTAATTTTCTCACACTGCCAAGGGGAGCATTGAAACATCTGTCCCGCTCCGCCGCTCATTCACGTCCCATTTCAGCCCTGACAACTCCTCCCTGCCCGCCGCCCTCCCCCTCCCGGCGCGTTCCAGGGTGCGACTGGCTTTTCCATGGGTTTGGGTTTTTCTTCTCCCAGATGCCTCTCTTGTCCTTAAAGGGTTGGTTGCAAACCTGCGGCCTTGCAAACCCCCCTACCCCGCTCCTCCCGGCAGCTCCGGGGTCCGGGGCTCGGGAATGGGGGCTGGAGGAGCCGTGCCATCCTGATGGGCTTCCAGCCACCCTCTTCCAGGCTCTTGGAAAAGCAATTCCATCACTGGGCCCATCCTGAGATGCCAGTTTTTAGCTGGTGTGTGAGCAGTGGGGTTCAGGCATTGGGATCGATCCGTGGGGGAAAGCTGGGTGCTCCTGTTGCTGTGGGGTTCTGTCCATCCTCAGGGTGTTCTCCGCAGAAACAGAGCTGGCGCTGCCGGATGCCACAGGACAGGAGAAGACGGATGTGGATTGAGTCCTCCCTTCTCCAGGAGGGTGAAGGAGGGTGAGGGTCTCTGTGGCAGCTGCTCCCTGACTTCAGAAGCCTGGGAATGCCACCGGGGTTTGCTGGTTGTGCTGGTGGCACCTCGTTCCTGCCGCGCTCCACACTGGGCTCAGTGCTGGAGCAGTCGGACACCTCTTGGTGCCCCCAAGCCCCTGAGCCCTGGGCATTTCCAGCTGGATATTTTGGGGGGGCAGAAGCAGCTGCAGGACTGCACAGTGCTCAGCCCCCTCTGAACAAGGGTGGAAACTCCTGGGGCTTTAATTCCTTAAAAAAAAAAGTAAAATCAAGGAAAATGTCTTATTCCTCCTGGAGTCCCCAAATGCTCCTTTTTCCCTTCGCAGCTTCCTGGTGCCTTTGCCCCCAGGTGCCCCCCATGCCCCCCGTGCCCAGCCGGCTCCACGGGCGGCTCCGGGAGGATCTGCTGGGCGTTTATCCACCAGGAGCTCTTTGATAATGGCCATAAATGCAGGGGGAGGGCGGCTCAAGCCACGCAAAGCCACCATCTAAATCCTCTTGTGGAAGTTTGATATCCAAAGTGGAAGCACAAATGCCCTATAAGTCAATTAAAGCATTAAGTAATCTAATTGTGCCGTGGCCACAAAGTGGCTTAAAGGCTGCGAGCGGAGAGCGAGGGGGGCACGAGGCCCCCGCCTGGCTCCGGTGTCGGTGTCCCCGGAGGGGGTGGGTGTGGGATGGGGGGGACAGGGGCACCTCAGCAGGGTGGGGAGGGGGACACGCTGCCACCACCCTCAGGGGCCGCTGGTATTTGGGGACTGGAGCAAGAGAGGGTGACACCGACCCCGGTGTGGAGGCCCCCGTGGTCAAAGGGGATTTTTGGGTGGAAGAACTTCTGCGTGGAAAGGGTGGTCAGGCCTTGGAAGGGGCTGCCCAGGGAGGTGGTGGAGGACACCCCACCCCTGGAGGTGTCCAAGGAAGGACTGGAGGTGGCACTCAGCGCTCTGGGCTGGGGGACAAGGTGGGGATGGGGCAAAGGGTGGGCTTGGTGATGTTGGAGGGCTTTTCCAGCCTCAGGGATTCGGGGATCCTGTGAAAGTTTAGGGTGAGTCGAAGCAGATGTTTGCAGTCGGGGGGTGTGATGGGACCCAGGACAGGCCAGTCCCGGTTTTTGGGGACGCTCCACGCAGAGAGGTGCCCGTCCCTGTTTCACTGCTCTCACCTGTGCCGCCCCGTCCCCACAGGTCTGTCGAAGATGCACTGGTCACCAGAGCATGCCCAGTCCCTGAACCAGTGGCCGGAGCAGCACCTGGACGTCTCCTCCACCACCTCCTCGCCGGCCCACAAGTCCGACCTGTACCCCAGCACCCGCCAGCGCTTCAACTACGCCTGGGCCAACGACGACATCTCGGCGCTCACGGCCTCCAACCTCCTCAAGAGGTACGCCGAGAAGTACTCGGGGGTGCTGGACGCGCCCTACGAGCGCCCGGCGCTCGGCGGATACGGGGATGGCGCCTTCGGGCCCGTTAACGGGCAGAAGGGGGACGGGGAGCCCTGGCCGGGGGCTCACGGCTCCGACGGCACCTACCCCCTGACGCCCATCCACGATGGCCTCCCCGGCGCCAAGGGGGTGGTGCCGCCCGCCGTCCCCGCCGCCGGCGGGGCCATCGGGCTCGGCGGCTCCCCGGTGGTGTCGGCCAACCTCGCCGACCCCATGTACCCCGGGAACTCCTGCGGAGGGGCCGCCGCCGGCTCCGGCGGGCTCGGGGCGTCTCAGGAGTACCCCTCAGGCTACGGCGGCACCTACTTGCCCTCCGGCTACTGCACCCAGCCGGCGGCAGCGCTCCCCCCCCCGCACCCGTCCGCCCTCCACGGCTCGGGGCTCCTGCAGCCCCCGCACCCCTCGCCCGCCCTGGTGCCGGGCTACGGCTCCTCCGGCCCCATGTACAACTACGCCGCCGGCAGTTACCCGCCGCAGCCGGGCTACGGGGGCATCCACCCACCCCACCCCCCCGCCTCGTACCTGCCCTCCGGCATCGCGGCACCCACCCCCATCCCGGCCCCGCCGCCCGCCGCCCGCCCGCCCGGGGTGCCCGGGTACGGCTACCAGGGCGCCGGGCTGGCCCCCCTGGCCGTGCCGCCGCTGGGCACCGAGGCGGGCGCGCTGAAGAGGAAGGCGTTCGACATCGGCGGGGAGGACGACGGGGAGGGCAGGTACAGGAAATACAGCTACGAGCAGCCAAAGTCCCCCTACCCCCTGTCGGACAACGGCGAGTGCCGGGGGAACGGGTTCGGCGGCGCCGCCGAGTCGCCCCAGGTGGCCTTCAAGGCCGGGAAGCGGCCGGCGGGGGCGGGGAACGCCGAGGAACACGCCGGCAAGTACGGCGGGCAGCAGATGAAGAACGTGGTCTCGCCGCCCTACGGCGCCGGGGACGCTCCGCTGCGGCCGGCAGAGCCCTTCGAGAAGTTCAGCCCCCCCCTCGCCAACGGGGAGCGGGCGGCGGAGCCGGGACCCCCCTTCCCGCTGCGGCTGCCCCCCAAAGCGCCGGTGTTCGGCGGCGCCCCGGTGGAGGAGCAGCCCAAGAACGTCGACCCGCTGGTGCTGGAGCTGGTGAACACCAAGGTGGTGGAGCGGGGGCCGCCGGTGCAGTGGTCGGACGTGGCCGGGCAGGTGTCGGTGAAGGCGGCCATCGAGGAGGAGCTGGTGTGGCCCATCCTGCGCCCCGGCGCCTACAGCGGCGCGAGCCACCCGCTGCGGACCCTGCTGCTCTTCGGCCCCCGCGGAACCGGGAAGACGCTGCTGAGCCGCTGCATCTCCACCCAGCTGGGCTCCACCCTGCTGAGGCTCAGCGGGACCACCCTGCTCTCCACCTGGAAGGCCGAAGCCGAGAAGATCCTGCAGACCGTGTTCTTCGTGGCCAGCTGCCGCCAGCCCGCCGTGGTGCTCATCACCGAGGCCGAGGCCCTGCTGGCGGCCCGGGCGGGCGAGGACGGCGGGCAGGTGAGCAACCTCAAGTCCCAGCTCCTCTCCTACCTGGACAACGTGGCTACCTCATCCGAGCAGAACGTGGTGGTCATCGGGACCACGGCCCGGCCGGGCAGCATGGACGAGGCGTCGCACCGGCGCTTCGGCACGCGGCTCTACATCCCGCTGCCGGACGGCGCCGCGCGCCGGCACATCCTGCGCCAGGCCCTGGCGCAGCAGAGCTGCTGCCTGAGCGAGCGGGAGCTGGCGGCGCTGGCGCAGCGCACCGAGAGCTTCTCCGGCGCCGAGCTCCTGCGGCTCTGCCAGCACGCCGGGGCCGCGCGCCGCGCCCTGCCGGGACCCCCCGCCTCCTACCAGGACCTGGAGAAGGCCTTCTGCAAGGTCCGCCCCGCCGCCTCCCAGAAGGAGCTGGACTTGTTCCTGGAGTGGGATAAGATGTACGGCACCAGGCACTGACGGCAGCGGGGGGACGGGGGCGCCGGGGCGGACCCCGAGGCCGCGGGGCTGGATCTGGGGCGCGGACACGGGGTTGGGGTCTGCGGGACTCCGGGTTCTCCGGGGGCGGATCCCTCCTCCCAAAGCGCGGGAGCCGCCGCCGGCAGCACCACGTACCTCATCTCTCCTCTTTCGGACTCACCCAGGGAATTTCCCCTCCGTGGTTTTCTCGGGAGTGTCGCCCACGACTCAGGATAAACCTATTTATTGTTCTCCCCTCTGCCCGTCCCTGGACCAGCGGTGCCAGCGGGGCTGGAGGCGCCCCGGGACCCGGCTCTCCGCCGTCGGGATCCGCTCCGGCGTCGGACGCACGAGCTCCCCCCGTCCACCCAAAAGCTTTATTATTGTTCTTTTTAACTGCTTTTACTGTCCCCAACAGAAATACCTCGGGCCTCTTCCGAGCCAAGCAGCCCCTTCGCCCCTGGCGATGACCTTGATCGGGGAGGGAGGGGCAGGGGGGACACCCAAAAACCAGGTGACACCCCAAAACCAGGGAGTTCCACCCCCAAACCAGGGGGTTCCACCCCAAAACCAGGGGGTTCCACCCCCAAACCAGGGGGTTCCACCCCAAAACCAGGGGGTTCCACCCCAAAACCAGGGAGTGACACCCCAAAGCCGGGAGGTTTTGGAGTAAAATGCTGTAGATTGTTGAATATCCTAGACTTGGGTTTTTATTTTTGTAAGGTCTGTAGTATTTTTTTTGTTTGTTTGTTTGTTTTTGTTTTTTCTTTTTAACTACTCAGGAAAAGAATTACCTCAGAAAAAAATGAAAGAATGTGTTTTTAAAAACTCTTTTTATCTTCTCAGAAAAAAAAGGAAAAAAAAAAGAGATTTTTTTAAGAGTTTTCCGACCTGGGACAAAGCTGCCTCATGCATTTGCTTCCAAAGGGGGTGAAGAAAGGAAGAAAGAAAGAAAAGGAAAAAAAAAAAGTAAACTTGAAGCTGTTACAAAGATGAAATTTGAATGTATTTCGGGTGCTTTCCACGTATATTATGCCATAATTTTATTTTTAATTTTTGCTTTTAACATTGTTATTGTAGCGTTTGGTGGAGTAAAACGTGTCTTCAACGGGAAGTTTTAGTGCCGTAGGTTGGGAGCTGTCGCTGGCACCACTTTTTGGAGCAGGGGGGTCCCCATTCCCAGAGTCAGGCTGGAACTGGGGGGGATCCTCCTCCCAGTGTGGGGTTGGGACACAGGGGTCACCCGGGCTTTGCTGGGAGGATTCCAGTGCTGACACTGCTCCTTTTTCACCTGAAATCAGGGAATTTTGGCTCCTCTGAGCTTCGGTGGCCACAGATTGGGGAAATCACTTCTCCCCGGCCCCCCAAAAACCCATCAGGGCTGAGCCAGGGGTTTTGCACAGAGCATGAACCCCCAACCCATCCACGCACCCCCCACCCCTCTGCCTTGCTGTGGGGGTGAGGTTTTCCCCTAATTAAAAAAAAACCCTATTTTTTTTTTTTTAGTGCTCTATAGATGGGGAAGCAGCTGCTCCAGGCCCTCCCCCTCAGAGCAGCCCCCCCAAACCTCAGGGTCTGCACATGCAGAGAGAACAGACCCCTCACGGGGACTCCCCCCCCTCACCCCGAAGTGTCTGCCAGGGTTCTTTCCCAATTTTTCCCAATTTTTTCACAGTTTCTTATTGCATCCAGGGCATTACCAGGGCACCCCCTTTGCTCCTCCCCCCCCCTTCCTCCAAAAAGTGGTGCTGGGTTCCTGAAGACTTATTATTATTATTATCCTATTTGTACACTCTCTGTAACCATTTCTACCTCATTTTGCAACGTATTGTACATGAAAGTATTTAATTCATGTCTTATTGATGTCTGAGACAGACAAGCTCTAGGGCTGGGATGGTCTACCTCAAGAAATGCTGTATTTTAAAAAAGAAAAGTATTACACAGTATTAAAGAGATTACATGAACAACTCCTGTCCTTGGGGGCGATGGGGGGCCGGGGGTGTCCCCTTCCCTTGTTAGAGGTGTCCCAGGTGTGTCCCCTTCCCTTGTTAGGGGTGATGGGGGTCCAGGTGAATCTCCTTCCCTTGTTCAGGGTGCTGGGAGGATCCAAGGGTGCCCCCTTCCCTCGTCAGGGGTGTCCCATCCCTTGCTAGGGGTGATGTGGGGTCCAGGTTTGCCCTTCCCTTGTTCGGGCAGTGGCACCGATGTCCTGCTGAGGAGGGGGCCCTGCTGGAATGTCCCCCCCCCCTTCCCCCGGGCCTGGGGGGCTCAGGGGGGTCTCGGGCAGGTTTGGCTGCTGGGGAGGACCCGCCCAGCACTTGCAGGGACGGGGGAGGTGCGGGGGGGCCTGGGAATGACGGGGGAAGGGGGGCAGGGGTTCGGTGGGTGCGAGGGTGAGGAGTTGGGGGCCGGATCCTGGGTCGGGAGGGGACACGGGGCTATCCCTGGGTGGTGGCAGGGAGGGGACAGGGTGTTATCCCTGGGTGGTGGCAGGGAGGGGACAGGGGGCTATCCCTGGGTGGTGGCAGGGAGGGGACAGGGGGTTATCCCTGGGTGGTGGCCGAGAGGTGCTGGAGCCTTTGTGCTGGCGCTGGAACATCCGGAACAATCCGGCTTTTATTGGGACCCCCGAGGTTCCGGCGCTGTGGAGAAAGGCTGCGGAAAAACGGGAGGAAGGCTCCATCCTCCTCCTCCTCCTCCAGCAAAGGGGGGCTCGGCTCCTCCACCTGCTGCCGGCACAGCCCCGCAGCCCCCGTGGTGAGTTTTTCGAGGAGATCCAGGGAAATCTCAGCTTTATCGGCACCTGGACTGAAAGTGGGAGCGCCGGTGGCACCTCGGGGCTGCGCTGTCACCTCGGGGCCGCGCTGTCACCTCGGGGCTGCGCTGTCACCTCGGGGCTGCATTGCCACCTCGTGGTTACGGGGTCGCCGCCCTGACCCCGAGCGAAGCTAAACCCGGCTCTGCTCCGTGGATTTGGGGTGGGAGAGGAACAGGCAGGTCCCGGCGTGGGGGGCGGGTGTTGCATCCCCCCTCCTTGGGGAGGGACAGGCGAGCCGTTGTCGCGGCCTTTGGGGGGTGGGCCGGGGGTGGTGGGGGTGTCCCAGGGGGCAGTGGCTGTCCCCATCCCGCCCCTCCAAACGTGCTGGCAGAGGTGGGGACGGCGGCTGCAGAGCCCGGATATCCCAGCCCAGGTGAATCCCGCGGATGCAGGTGGGATGCTCCAGGCTGGAGGGGGATGTGGGAAGCAAAGGATGTCGTGGCTGCAGGGGTGGCCGGACAGAGGGACGGAGGTCCCTGGAACACGCTGCTCTGTGAGGTCAGCGGGGGATTGTGAGGTCAGCAGGGGGTTCTGTGCCCCTGGTGCCAAGGGGCACCAAATCCATGCTGGTACCCAAACGATGCTGGTGCCCGTGGGACTCGCCCTGCTCTTGCTGGCCATGGGGGGCCGGGGCGATGACACGGTGGCGGCCACCGTGGGCCGTCACAACATGGGCCGCATCGCCGAGCTGCTGTCCCGCTCCGAGTGCCTCCAGCTCCAGGCAGAGCTGGACGGGCCCGACGAGGAACTGCAGGAGCTGCAGCTGGAGCCGGAGCATCTCTCCGGGAGGAGCCGCCCCGCCCGCCCCCGCCGGGGCCGCCGGTGCTCGGAAGCCCTGCGGCACTGGCTGGTGACGGCAGGAGAAGCCACGACCTGGGACCGGCTGGTCCGGAGCCTCCGCAGGATCGGCCGCTCCGACATCGCCCGGGAGCTGGGGAAAAACCTGAACCAAGACCGGAGCCTGCAGCTGAAGAGGAACGTGGAGGGATACAGCCGGAGCGTGCAGCACATCAGCTCCGTGCAGCTGCAGCCCGGGGGGCTGCGGGGCAGGAGGGCCCCTGGCACGGGGGACCTGCTCTTGGAGCGGCAGCGGCTCCCCCGGTACAGCCGCGACCCCCTGGGCTGGGTCCAGCCCGTGGTCCTGGGCGTCCTGGGAGCCTTCCTCACC
Organism: Lepidothrix coronata; assembly: GCF_001604755.1. Classification (NCBI taxonomy): domain Eukaryota; kingdom Metazoa; phylum Chordata; class Aves; order Passeriformes; family Pipridae; genus Lepidothrix; species Lepidothrix coronata. Next base: position 672,223 of record NW_016690461.1, read on the forward strand.
TCCACCCTCCTCACCGGGACCCTGATGTACTACTGCCACTGGAGGAGGCTCTTGGCCGCCTGAAACTGGGATGGTTCCCAGACCGGAGCATCGCCCGGAATCTGCCGGGAGGGAAAACGAGACCCAGTAAAGCCTCATGGAGGGACCGAGGTGGAGAGACCGACCTTGTGTGTTCTCCCGGGCAGGGAGGGGCCCGTCCTTGGGTTACCCAGGGCTGGATGGCCACCAGCCACCCCCGTCACCCCTGGCTGTGCTGGAGGTGTCCCTGGTTGTCACTGGATGCCAAGGTGCCCTGTGGCAGGGATGGAGCCGGGCAGAGCTCCCTGGGCTGCAGCCCCAGTGTGGGGTCCCCCCGGGGCAGGGAGGGGGCAAAACCTCTCTGCTGGGTTCTCGGGCTGAGCCAGAACCAGGAGTTAATTATTCATGGACAAGAGGATAATTTTAACCCTCATGACCTGACGAGTTGTGGCAGAGGCATTTTGTGCTGCTTGGAGTCATCTGGGATGACACTCGTGGCTTTCCTGAAGGTGGGAGCTGGGTGGGCTGAGGAGCCACCAGGGGGTCTGGGGGCTTCTCTTTATATCAAAAACTGGTTTGCATCAATCCAACCAAGTGGCCTACGAGCACTGGAGAAGGAAGGGAAGGACAGATAACCCCGAGTGTGGCTTTCAGAGACGAGCAGAACAGTTAAAATCTACACAGTTTACAGAATGCTTTTTTTTTTTTTCCCCTGAATGGAACGGTACCCGCTGCCCTCGGGGAGCCGCTTCCTGAAGCACCAGCATGGCCAGTTCCTGGCACGGAGCTGTCCCTGTGTCCTCTCAGGTGGCTCCTGAAGGTCAAACCCAGTGGCTGCTCCGCAGGGTGAGGGGCTCAGGGGCTGTTTTGCCATCTGTCACCTCGGCCCCCCCGTGCCGGGGAGCGTCTGCCTCGGCCGCGGGGAGCCCGAGGAGCAGCTCGAGGCTGGTGGATGGTGGGAGCTGGGGGTGAGCTGGGGGGTCTTGGAGTGTTCACTCTGGAGCAGAACAAAGGCAGGTCCCTGCCAGCCACAGGGGTTGCTCGGGGCTGCAGGTCCCCCCTGGAGCAGCGTGGACCTGCAGGGTGGTTGTGGCAGGGTGTCCCCTAAAGCATCGCTCAGCCTCCCTAAATCAGGAGCTGGGATACGCTGGGATAGGGCTGGGATGAGCTTTGTGTTGTGCCCAGGGGGTTTCAAACCAGGAGCTGGNATACGCTGGGATAGGGCTGGGATGAGCTTTGTGTTGTGCCCAGGGGGTTTCAAAGCTGTGACTCTCCCAGGATGAGGAGCCTGGGGGCTCCTCCAGGGCAGGGGCTGGTGCTGGATATCCACGCCTCAGACCAGCCCCACCTTGCAAAGCCACCCCTGGAGTCCTGCCCTGGCAGGGATGAGCTGTCTGGGCCGGGGGTGTGGATTTTGGGGACTGGGGAGGCGGTCGCTGCTGTGAGGAGGTTACAGAACGACAGGGCAGCCAGGAGAAGTTGTTAAAACAAGATGGACATACCTCTTTATTGCAAATTCCAAAGTAAAAAGATGTACAGTACAAAGGAACTCAAAAGTTCAGACATGGAACTCCCAGCCCGTTCCTCCACCGCCTTCCTCCTCCCTCCCCCTGCTCCATCCTCCTCCTCTCCTCAGGTCAAACAGAACAGAGAGTAAAGCCGAGGGGGGGAAGGGGGGAGCACGGACAGCTCGGGGTGAAGCCCAGCGGCCTGAGCGGGGTGTCAGAGGGAGGAGCTGCCCCTGCCCCGGGCGGAGGGTGCGGGACTTTTGTAGCAGCATTTTTGGCCCCCCCCCGTGCCCCGCTCTGCCTGCACAGCCCCGGGTGCCCGAGACCCTCCACGCATCACACTCGCTCGGTAACCAAGCCTCACAACACCCCTGTGAGGTAGGGAATGAGCCACCCCGTTTACAGATGGGGAGAACTGGGAATGCTCCGTCCCCGTGCCCCAGTTAAACCAGTGCCGTCGTTGTGTGGCACTGGTGAGGTGCAGGACGGCACGACCACGCTCTGGGCCCTGCAGTGCCAGTGGTTTGCTTTAACCGGCCTCAGCCAAGCAGGAAAATTCACATTTGTCGAGCAAATTGGACCAAAACTCAAATAGGAAAAACGATTCCAGGGCGACCAAAACTCAAGTAGGGAAAACCAATTCCAAGGTGACGCCTCGGACATTCAACTCCAAGGTAAGTCCTGCCCTTGGCAAGGGGTTCACCCCCAGCTCAGCCCTTCGGGTCCAGAGGGGGAGTTGGTGGTGGGGTGCAGGTGAGGGGTCCCCTGCCACCAGCTCCAGCCCCAATCCAGGGCCCTTCAGCCCCACTGAGCAGCAGGACCCCCCACTTGTCCCCACTGACCCAAACCCTGTCACTCCACGGGGCATCCCGTGGGATAAGGGTTGATCTGGAGAAGGGAAGCCAAGAACAGGGGTGGGACTCAGGGTCTGGAAGTGCCGGGTCCTGGTGGGGGGACCCCCAACAGCACCAGTGCTCAGAGCTCCCGACCTGCCCCGGGGAAGGACTCGGGGGGGGCTCTGCAGCTGCTTTGGGTCCTTTTTTGGGTCCTTTTAGTGCAAGTGAGGGGGCTGCAGGGTCAGTGAGGGGCTGCGGGGTCAGTGAGGGGCTGCAGGGTGAGGGGTTCCAGGGTGAGGGGTTCCAGGGTGAGGGGTTTCAGGGTGAGGGGTTTCAGGGTGAGGGGTTTCAGGGTGAGGGGTTGCAGGGTCAGGGGTTGCAGGGTCAGGGGTTGCAGGGTGAGGGGTTGCAGGGTGAGGGGTTGCAGGGTGAGGGGTTGCAGGATGAGGGGTTGCAGGGTGAGGGGTTTCAGGTCAGGGGTTCCAGGGTGAGTGAGGGGCTCCAGGGTGAGGGGTTGGGTTGCAGCGTGAGGCACCACAGACCAACAATGTCCTCCCCTGCCAGAGCAGATCCAACACGGGGCATTTTGACCTGCCAAGGGCACCCACCTGCCCCAGCCCTGAGCAGGTTCTGAGCCCCCCCTCAAAGGCAGCGACCCCACAGACCCAGCACGGGCACCCAACACCAGGTAACACCAAACACCTTCCAGCAGCTTCTCCTGCACCTCACCCTGCTCCACAAAAACCACCCTAAAAAGCCTTGGAGGAAGCACAGAGGAGGAGGAGGAGGAGGGGAGGGAGGATGCAACCAGGCAAATAACTGGGACACCAAGACAACCTTCCCTTGTACAGTGAAAAGGGTAACGTTTATTTAATTTTCTTTTGGCTTATAGGAATTGTTAATCATGTTGGGTAAGACCGGTATGAGCCACCATGCAGTTTCTAATACACTAATCTTCGCTATTGAGCTTTTACAGCTTGAACAGGTTTTATTTTATTTTATTTTATATTTTATTTTATTTTGTTTTACTTTTGCGGCAGAAAATTAAATAATTCGAACTCAGGTGTGGCCTCTGCGGGAACACCGCGGGGTCGCCTGGAATTTTTTTGGTTCAACGTTGGCTTCTACATTTTTAAAACAAGGTGAAAAGTGAGTAAAGCAGCTTGGACTGGCTTTTCGTTCTCGCCCTCCCCTCGGCGCTTCGGAGTCACAGATTTAACCCAGAAGGGAGAGGGTTTTAGAGGAGGGGGAGAGAAGGGAACTACTCGGCGTGGGCGTGATTTTTGGCTACTTAACAGCAACACCCCCTCCCTTGCTCTGCTCCCACAGCCCCGAATCCAGAATGTGAATTCCCTGCAGGAGTTTGGATTGGGAGATTCGGGTGCCACACGAAGGCTCCTGGCCCGAAGTTTCCTCCCCCCCTTTGGCTTCACCCAGTGAAGCCCCACCACGTCCTGCTCCCCCTCAGCCGAGGGAAAAACCCGCCCCGGGGAGGAAACTAAGGGAGAAAAACCACCCCAAAAACCCCCCCTTGGGACTCTTCTTTGAGCAGAAGGACCAACTCCAGCCGCCCAGAGGCTGAAAA
>NW_016690461.1:676993-695174 GCF_001604755.1 Lepidothrix coronata
ATCATCATCATCATTATTGTTATTATTATTATTATTATTATTATAATACATCCCACCCTTGGAGCAACGGGGGCAAGGCAGGACAGGCGAGGTCCCTGCTGTGGGGCAGAGCTGCTCCCGTGCCCGTGGCCGCCCTGGTGGCACAGATGGCTGCTGGATGGCTTCCTGCTTGGGTTTGGTTTATTTTAAGTGGTTCCTGTCGTTTTTCTGGGTTATGGGATTCTGCAAACTGAGATTCACCCTCCGGGCGAGTTCTGGCGTCTTGGGTTTCTCCCTCTCCCTCCCCTGCTCTGGGTACCCTTGGTTTGGTTGGGGCCAAACGTCCCCTCCCTTCGCTCCCCCTTCCCTGCACCCACCCGAGCCCCCCCTGGCCCTGAAGAGACCCCCCCCAACCCGAGCGGGGCTGGCCTGAGAACTGGCTGAGTCGTGAGGACGCCCCAAAAACGGAGCTGGGGATGAGGAAACAGAAAAGCTTTCGGAGGTGGCTCGTGAGGTCCTTCCCTGCCGCAGCGAGACCAGGCAAGAGGTAGCTCCGGTTCCCCCCCTCCTCTGCGGGGCCGTGATGGAGGTGTGGGAGATGGGAAGGGAGGTGAAGGCACCCGACAGCTCCTCCTGTGCCCCTGCTGGGCTGTGCCCCCCCAAAACCCTCCTGGCTACACCCCACGGCACGGGGAAGGGCCGCGCTCCCAACACCGGGAGGATCCCGGGGTTCGGCTCCACGTCCCCCCCTGATGGCCACGGGACAGCCAAGGGGGAGTCCCACCCCTGTCCCCCACCTAGTGGGATCGCCCCCCCCAAAATTCCCACCAGCAGAGATAACACACTGCTTTGCTTGTTTTTTTTTTTTTTAGCTTTTATCTCTCCCAAAAGAAGTGTCTGCGCCGCAGGACGGAGGCCGGACAGTCATTAACGCTAAATATTGCAGGATACAACTGACCTTGCTGGCTGGTTGAAGCCCTAGGTTTTGGGTTTTACAGTGACATGGATAACAAGCCATTCCCAGATTTATCCTCTCCCCTTGGGTGAGGTCCAGAGCAGCATTTGGAATTTTATTCTATTTCAGTGTGCAAAAGAGATGGCTCTATGGAAAAGAAAGACAAAAGTTGTTAAACAGACACACACAATTCATTCATCTGCTTGTTGGGGTTTGGTTGGGGTTTGGTAGGTTTTGCTGGGGGCTTGTTGGTGTTTTGTTGGGTTTCTGTTGCACTGTTGTTGGGTTTTGTTGGGGTCTGATAGGTTTTGTTGGCTTTCGTTGGGGTTTTGTTGGGGTCTGATAGATTTTGTTGGGTTTCACTGGGGTTTTGTTGGGGTCTGGCAGGTTTCTGTTGTTTTTTTTTTCTCCTACTGGCAGGTCTGTGGAAGATTCACCACGAACTGGGACGTACTGGTGCCGGGCAGGAGCATCACTAAAGGTTTCTCTCCAAATACAGTGTGCGGTAGATACTCAGTGGAGTGCCTCGAATTTATGGCTTAAACACACCCCTGTGGACAGGTGACTGCGTGTCTCGTGGTTCCTCATGCATGGTCCCTGGTCATGCCGTCATGCAAATTCGCTTCTACGCGTTAACGAGCACTTTTGTGGTTTTTTGGGGGAGGATCAGCCCGAGCTGGCTCCAGGCCGAAGGTACCCGATTACCCCATCTCCCAAACCAAGTAAAGCCCATGTAGAAAGTAGAATGCAGATAATAAATCTCAAATAAACTTATGACAACTCGATGGGCTCAATGGGTGCTTTGTTTCGGTTTTTCTTTTTTTTTTTTTTTTTTTGAAAGTTTTGATTTTTTTTTTTTTTTTTTTTTTTTTTTTTTCCTTTTTTTTTTTTTTTTTGCTGCTTAACTAAATGCAAATCCAGTTTTGCATGAACAAACCCGTTAACATCGTGACTTCTGGGTTTTCTTTCAAGAATAATCAACAAAATGGGAAAATAAAATCCATTTTGGGCTGCTTTGGAAAATACATGAATCCCAGCAGCGGGTTTTGTTTCTCTGTGTGTGTGTGTGTGTGTGGTTTATTTTGCTTGTTTGTCCTAAGTTGCATTGACTGATGTGGAACATGCAGTATCCACCTGCCCAAACAATAGAAAATCCTTTTTTTTTCCTTTTTTTTTTGTGTGTTTAAATGTTTGTTTACAGGGTCCTTTAAACAGGTGGTAGGTCACTGCTTTAGATGCAACGCTGTCACACAGTAAGCAGACTATGTTTGGTATAAGATCTTCAGGTAAGTGTCTCCACAGCTGTTCTGTATTGAGATTATTTCAGGAAGTTTGTAAACAATCTTTTTTTTTTTTTTTCCTCCCGCTTGCAAATATTTTTTTTTTAATTTGTACAATTCTACTATTTTTTTTTTAATTATTATTATTTTTTGTGTCTGTGTGTGTGTGTGTGTGTGTGTCTCAACACTTGGATTCCCTGGTGTCTTTTTGTCTCTTTGCCTTTTCTCGCCTCCCCTCCTCCGCCCGCTGCTGCTTCTCCTTCTCGGGTTTGGTGACGCTGTCGTAGGACGGCAGGGACGCCGTGGACGGGGTTCCTTCCTTTTTCTCCCTGTTGGCTCCCCCGTTTTCCAGTTTGGTGGAGGCAGGCCTTCGGCTGATGAAGCCCCGTCGTGCCAAACGAGCCCTGTAAGCCCTCTGGATCACCACGGCCGACACCTCCTCCTGCTTGCGCCGCAGCGTCGTGGTGATGGGCTCGTAAGACACTTTGGAAGGGTTGGACGCCACGAACCTCTCCTCCATCTGCTGCCTCAGGATATCCAGCTCCCCGCTGTCCCCCAGGACACGTTTGGTGAAGGCAAACAGGATGTCCAAACAGTGGATCCTGTCCCCACTTACCATAGGCAGGTCCATGGCGATGAGTTCGATGGTGTTGGGTTTGGGGACGCGCAGCGGGTGCTCCAGGGCGTCGGCGAAGTCCGCCAGCTTGCTGTACTCGATGAACTGCGTGGCGTCGGGGTCGAACTTCTCCCAGATCTCGTAGAAGGTCTCGAAGTCGTCCTCGCTGAGCGGGTCCGCGCTCTCCTCCGTCGCCACGCTGAAGTTCTCCAGGATGATGGCGATGTACATGTTGACCACGATCAGGAAGGAGATGATGATGTAGCTCACGAAGAAAAATATTCCCACCGAAGGGTTCCCGCAGTCCCCCTTGAAGCCGCTCCCCGGGTGCTCCTTGTCCAGGTCGCAGTCCGGGGGCCGGTTCAGGATGGGCAGCAGGAGCCCGTCCCAGCCGGCGGACGTGGTGATCTGGAACAAGCAGATCATGCTGTTGCCAAAGGTCTCAAAGTTGAACATGTCGTCGATGCCGGCCTCGTGCTTGACGTAGGCGAAGTTCGACATGCCAAAGATGGAGAAGATGAACATGACCAGGAAGAGCAAGAGGCCGATGTTGAACAAGGCAGGCAGGGACATCATTAAGGCAAAGAGCAGCGTGCGGATTCCTTTGGCTCCTTTGATCAAGCGCAGGATGCGGCCGATACGGGCCAGGCGGATGACTCGGAACAGGGTGGGGGACACGAAGTACTTCTCGATGATTTCAGCCAGGAACATTCCTAGGGAAGAGGAGGGACAAGTGTGACGGTGGGGACGCACAGGCTGCAGCTTCCTCTGGGCCCGGTGGAGGACGGGGCACAGGGAGGGGGGCTGTGAGCAGGAGGCCTCACCTTCAGGCAGGTGAGTCCTCACGAGGGGACATGGAAGGGCAAACACAGATCTCTGCTCTGGTGACCAGTGACAGGACCCGAGGGAACGGCTGGAGTTATGCCAGGGGAGGTTTGGGTTGGATATTGGGAAAAGGTTCTTCCCCCAGAGGGTGGTTGGGCACTGACCAGGCTCCCCAGGGCAGTGGGCACGGCCCCAAGGCTGCCAGAGCTCCAGGAGGGTTTGGACAATGCTCTCAGTGACAGGGGGGGATTGTTGGGGGGTCCTTTGCAGGGCCAGGATTGGACTGGATGATGCCTTCCAACTCAGGAGATTCCATGATTCGAAGTCTTAGCTGGGTGCTCTGGCTCCCTGAACAGCTCTCCTACACAGAGAGGGAGAGGGGTCCAGCTGCAGGGGGATTCATCCCACCCGGAGCAGGATGGGTGAGTTCCCTCCTGGGAATGTTTGCTCTCGGTGCCCAACCCTGCCCCAGGAGCCAGGCTATGGACTCTGCTTTGAAGGTGCTAAAAATGTGTAAGATAAACTTGATTTCAAGCAGCAGAAAACCTGGAGCTGGGTTTCAGGCTGCGGGACAGTCTGAAGGCTGTGGTTTGTCAGGGGGCCTGTGTGCTTGCCAAGCTTTACCCTGATTTATTTGTGAGGCTGTGCATATTTTGCAGATTAGGTGCTAAAAAACCCCAAAACCTGTTGGAGGAAACATTGATTCAACATTCAACCAAAGTCCAAACATCACATGCTGTGGCAGGAAGCCCCTGCAGGGATATTTTCAGTGGTTACTGAGCACTAAAACGTTCCAGTGGGGTGAGTGAAACTCCTGTTTATAAAAACAAGGAGAGCAATTGTCAAGTGGTTTACTCCACACAACTGCAAAGGAATTCCAGAGCAGGGGGAGGAGGCATCAGCCAGGACTTCGGGCTGCCAAAACCCGCCGCGGTCCCTTCGCGAGGCTTAAAAAGAGAACCTCGAAAACCCTGAAAGCCACACACCCCCTCCAGGGACCAGAACGTGCTCTGCCCTGCACACACCGAGACAGCCTGGCCCCCCCCAGAGCCCTGAGGGGTGTCACACCTACCCACGATGGACAGAATCACAACCACGAAGTCAAAGATGTTCCAGCCGATGGTGAAGTAGTAGTGGCGCAGGGCGAACATCTTCAGCACGCACTCACACGTGAAGAAGATGACGAACACGAAGTTGATCCAGTACAGGATGTCCTCCATCTGCTTGCTCTGCGTGTCCGTCTCCACCATCATGGTCACCATGTTGAGGCAAATGAGCATCATGATGACGATGTCAAAGGCTTGCTGGGTGACGAAGTCGAACACGGCCCCCTGGACGCGGTTCTGCGCCACGGGAGAGATGAGGGACAGGCTTGGGACACGGGTCGTGGCATCGTGGGGGGGAAACTCACCCCATTCCACCCCCTGGCCACGGGAAGGGACACCTCCCACTAGCCCAGGATGCTCCAACCTGGCCTGGAACACTCCCAGGGATGGGGCAGCCACAGCTCCTCTGGGCAACCCGTGCCAGGGGCTCCTCACAGGGAGGAATTTCTTCCTGATCTATCATTAGGCAACAAATGATTCCACTGTTGGTGGGAAGAGGGATGAGGGCATTGTTTTGTCAGTACCTGAGGAAGCTTTCAAGGCAAACCCTGCCCACAGTCCAGTCTGTTTAGGGGAAAAGGCAGGAAAATGCTCCTGTTTATACCCCAACATGCTACTACAGCCCTACTAACAGCAGATCTTCCTCTTTGCTGAGCCCAAGGGGAGGGTGAAGCACTTCCAGTCATGACCAGGGAAAGCAGCCAGGTCCACCTTGCCCTGGTGACTGACTGCTGGGTACCTGGAGGAGAATCCAACCCCTTTTGTGTCCTGGCATCAGTGTAGTCCCAGCAGCAGGTGCCTTAAACATGCAGGATGTGAGGGACTCACCCCAAAAGCCTTTTTGGCTCTCTGAGGGGTGCAAAGCCTTTCAGAAAGCAGGGAAAGGTGCATCAGTGCAGCCCCCAGGGCTGGATAATTGCCCAAGGCTCTACTCCCCATCTCTGGCCTCTCACCAGACAGGGTTTGGGGATTATTTCTTTGATCCAAGTGATGAGAACTGATTAACACCAACCCCAGCACGGGCTGTTTAACCTTTCCCAGCTGATACCTGAGTTACAACGACAAGAACTGGGTGAGGTGGAGCCCAGCACGAGTCAGAACAAAGGATGCCTTTGGAGCCAAAGCCCCTTTGAAATCTGCTCTGCAGGTTCCCCCCCTCAGTTCCCTCCAACCTACTCACCAGAGGTCGGGGAATGGGTTTTTGAGGCTTCTTTGAGCCCAGTTTTTTCATGGCATTGTAGTACTTCTTTTGTTCTTCTGTCATGAAAATGTCTTGACCTCCAAAGTAAAGGGGCAAAAGGAAAACTGGTTACAATCAGCTCGTGCAGCAGAAGGGGTAAAGCCCAGCTCAGGCAGGAGGAGACCTGCCAGCTGGGAGGTTGGTGGGCAGCTCTTTCAGACAGAAATAACTCACACTCATGCCCCAGGTGGACTGATCTTCCCTTAAAAAGGAGTATTTTTCCTGGGAATGACCTGTTTTATTGCACTGTTTTATCCCATCCCTCTCTCCCCTCTCTGCTAAACAGGTCTGGGGGCATTTACAGGATGCAAATCCTCAGCTTGACTTGGAAGAAAAGCAGCAGATGAGAGACAGGCAGGAAGGCATCTTGCTCCCAAGCCTGTATTTTAGTCAAGGCACAAAAACACCCCAAAATGCATGAAAATGTAGTCTAGGGAAAATGTCTAATGTGGTTGGAGCTTAAATCAAGCCTTGGGCTGCCTCTTGCACCCCTGATCCTGCTCAGCCAGTCCCACAGGGCTGGGCAGGGACTGAGGCACAGAGAGCTCTAAGGAAGGAGGTTTGTGCCCCAAACTGACTTTATTTTGGAGAAAAACCCCACCAGCCTGAAGGCCCAGCACCCCTCCAACAAGCACAGGTCACAAGAGATCACAGCAGCAAACACAGATCACTTATCTTTTTCTTCTGCTGGTTGAAGTTGTCGATGATGACACCAATGAACAAGTTCAGGGTGAAAAAGGAGCCGAAGATGATGAAGATCACAAAATAGATGTACATGTAAATGTTGTCCTCGTACTTGGGCTGCTCTTCTTGCTGAAGGGGAGGTGAGAAGAGGAACAAATGACATTTCAAAGACATCATACAAACACAGGCAAAATGAGACTGGTTGTATTTTCCAAGCTCTTTTGAAGATGTGACACCGAAAAGATCAGAGAAGAGAAGAACATTTCTACACTGCCCTGACACAGCCATGCTTGTTCCCAACCTGCATTTAGTGCAGGACAAGAAAACCCATTTGAAAATATTTTCATACAAAATCAAGAGAAGGGGAGGGGAGGGGAAAAAAAGAAAACAAAAAGGAAGTCATGGTATTTGCATGATTCCAGCAGGCAAGAACCAGAAAAGTGCCTGAGGAACGACTCCAGCCCAGCCACAATTCCAAACCTGGATTCACAGCAATGCTCCCATGCAGACACAGGTTCGTGGGGGATCTTCTGGCTAATTCCTCCCCACAATTTGCTCTGATGATTAAATCTATAATTGTATTATTTCCTTCACTGCACTTCTACTCCAGGAGGAGTAGAACAAAAAAAAAAGCAACTGGCAGAACCTGCCCTTTTTTGGGATTTCCTCGAGCATCTTTTAACTCATCAGAGCAACAGAGCAAACGAGACAATCCCAGCATTAAAAACATGCTACAAGCACAGCTCTGCAATTCTCACTCCTGATTTTTACCACAGCAGAAGAGGCAGAGTGAAATGTGGGGAGGGGAGATTGGGGTCTTACCTTTCTGGAATCTACTGCTGCATACATGATGTCCATCCAGCCCTTGAACGTAGCCTGGCAAAGAAAACACACGTTCTCTGAGACAGAATTCACCCAAAATACAAGAACAGGCCTGACCTGAGCCAGCTCAAGGACTCCCTGGCCCTCTTGATGGCCCTGTATAGTGAAGTTTAACATTCCTTCTCTTTTGGTTTAAGTGAAATCAGTCAAGTTTGAGAAGTTGGCCCACGGGAACCTCGTGAGGTCCAACAAGGCCAAGTGCAAGTGGGCAGACCTGGGGCCCCTTTTGCTGTGAGGGGAGACCCACACACTGGGAAAGGGAGGAAAGACAAAATGGCCATTTCATTGCAGCCCCAAACCCAGGGGAGGCCGAGGGGACTCTGTATTTCACAGAGAGAGGGAAGCATTCAGAAACCCATCAGGAGCAGTTTGTAGCCCCCAGTAAAAGAACAGTGAAAGGCCGAACTCACAACTTGCAGGAGAGCCAGATATCCTGCCCCAACGTTGTCAAAGTTAATTTTCACATTCTTCCACCGGATCTCCGTGGAGTTGGGTGGCATCAGAGCCTCGCAGTCTGTCTTGTTGTTAACAACATCTATCTCAAAGCGGCGCTCAGCTGTTTCATTAAAGCAGTAATGATATTTCCCGGCAAACAGGTTAACCCCCATAATGCTGAAAATCAGCCAGAAGATAAGGCAGACCAACAAGACATTCATAATGGAAGGGATAGCGCCAACCAAGGCGTTGACAACCACCTGTGTTGGAAGGGGTGGGAAAAAGTTTCAGTATAAAACACGAGGCAGGAGACAGCGAGCATCAGTACAGCTGTTTTTGGGGGGGGAACAGGGCTCGGGCCACTGACACACCGGCACAGGAGCCGGCAGTGAACTTATTCCAAGCCGTGACAAATCCCGCTCCAAAGCCACCCGGGGAAGCTCTGTTTTCAGAATAAAACAGGCCAGGTTGTTGGATGGGCAGAGTTCAACTTTGGATCGGTTGTTCTTCGGTTAAACAACGATTATTTAATGTTATTTTAAGGAGGAAGGGGGGGGTGTGCTCAGACTCTCTTTGTCGGAACAAACAGGCTCCTAGCTGGAATTTTCTCAGAGCCAAGTGTGAGGAGGACACTTTTGCTCGTGGATTCCACGGGTTTTTTATCAGCCAGTGGCCCCTCCGGCCATTCCCCACGTTCAAACAAGGCTGTTTTCACTCCGGAGCCTGATCCTGCTCCCACCCAGGGCCAGGGGGGACAGGACCAAGCCCGGCATCGCTCTGGTCACACTGAGTAACACCAAGATCATATTGTGACTAAAAGCAAGGCCAGTCATGTTGCCCCAGGCAGACAGCTGAGCATGCAGCTGGGCAGGCTCGAGGAGACAGAAAAGCCATGTTCCTTCCTCCAAACAGCAGCAAAAGCGTGGTGGGAACGAGGATGGGTTTTGTCAGAGCTTGGCTCTCCCACCATCACCTAATTTTAGCCTCTCCCAGTTTGGGAGCACCGTGTCCCTGAGCATCCCTGGCCACCACATGACCAAATGTAAGCTCTGAGGCTTTTAATAGAGGTAGGTCAGCAGGATATTAAATCTTTTATTATGATCTCCTAATTTAGACTCCTTTAATAGAGGAAGAGAATCTAAACTGTTGTTACCCCTTCGCCTGAGTTTCGAAAGACAGCTCAGCTGCACGGGGGGTTTGGGACTTCTCAGGTGGCAGCACCTGAGCCACAGCTGGTCCTGGTGCCCTCTCTGTTCCTACAACATCCCTTTGCTGGATGCCACCACCCCACACAGTAAGTGCTGCAGGAAACCCCTGTCCCCCTCACAGCAGTTCATGGAGAGGCTTGGACAGGGCTTGGAGCAACCTGGACTAGTGGAAGGTGTCCCTGCCCGTGGCAGGGGGTTGGGAGTGGATGATCTTTAAGGTCCTTTCCAACCCAGGCCATTCTGGAGGAAAATTTAAGCCCATGGTGATCTAGAGAGTCTCCCACTCCAACTGTTAAATCATGTCACGGATTCATCACTGCACCCAGGGAGGGTTGAAGGCACAGGGGAGGGTCCAGCCTTTGCTCTCATCCTCCCTTCATCCCAACAGGATGTTCAGCTGCTGGACACCAACACCAGGGGGGGCTTTTTGGGTCAGATCCTCCCATCTGTACATTGGTTTATTCCAGTTCTCACCGGAAGCGAGAAAAGGGTGAAACCCCCCTGAAATACGGTCACTGAGAGTTGTTTAAATTGACAGAGCTTTCCAAGAGATGGGAGAGGAGGAACATGGCTTTTGTGTGCAGACTGACAAGAACACATGCACATCCCACAGCACCACTGTCAAACTCCCTGACTGAGCCCAGAGCAGAGCAAGCCCCTGGAAAAGCAGATTGTCATGGAGGAGAGAAAAGCAAAGAACTCCAGTTTGGGTCTCCTTTACAAAGGCATTTCAGACCTGTGTTCCCTGGCTCAGAGGAACTGGTCTGGTTGGGTGGGGCAGGGACACTTGTCTTCAGGTCGAAACCAAGGAGAAATGATTGGGTTTGGGTACCTAACAGGGCTAAGCTGTAACTACCAATTCTGCCGCGGTGAAACCCCCCCACTTTCAGGACGAGCATTTCCTGACTGTGCAGCAGAAATCTTCTCTCCAGCACGGCTTAAAAATGGCTTTAATGCCCCCAGGTCTAGTGCTGGGCCTGTTCTTTGTGATCAAACTCTTGGGTGGGACCTGAACCCAGCCCAGCAAAAGCTCTGCCTTTGTGTCCAGGGGAAGTTTTCACCCTTCGTGCCGTTATCATACAATCAGATTTAGGATTAAGCCAATGACACAAAGAAATAACAGCAGGGTAAGGCCTTAGGGAAGAAACCCTCCTCTTGGGGTTTGGATCTCGTGTATTTCTATCACTTCCTAGGGAATTTGAGGATCCCTGCTCAGCTCAGTGCCCCTCTCACACTGGATTTTGGGCTCAGTTACACTACAGCAAGTCCAAAGAGCAGAAGGGATCCAGGTGGGATTGCTCCAGAAGGATCCCGGTGGAATTGCTCCAATCAGACCCTGAAGTAAAACAGCGACTGCTCTTCCCTTCCCTTTTCACTTAAAATGCATAATTTTATCTCCTGTGATATCTCTGATTATGAGCTAACTGGGATTTAGCACAAAACCCACATTGCTGTTCTAAGATCACCTGGGAAACCCATTAATACAAAACACCCTTTACTTCATTTTTCTACTATGCAATATTTTTTTTTTTTTTGCATGTTCATAGGAGACTATTTCAATCCCAATTGGGGAAGAAAAAAAAAAAAGGCACCAAAATACAGAATATTAGTGGCAAAGCAGCGAGACACTGCAATAATTGACATCCCCCCAGGGAGTGGTGCCGGTTCCAATTTGAGGAAAGCTTGATAAGTTCAATGCTTTGCTTGTGCTTCATTCTGGTTCCACAGCGACAGGACAGGGACCAAAAAGCATGGAAAAAGGGAGGGGGTGGAAAGGAAAAGCTTCACTACCAGACAAGGCTGCCAGTCGCCACCAGACTGGACCGAGAACAACAAGGTGCAACAAGAGGAATGAAACCAAAGTTTTCAACCAGCTGAGCTCCCCCCCAGTCCCTTCCTGCAGTGACCCCCGAGAGGCAGCAGCCTTTTCCCCCTGGCAGCCAAATTGCTTTTTTGTCAAACCCCCTCAAGCCCAGAGTCTTTCAATCCAATTCCACCAACAGCCAACGCTCGGAGGGGGCTGGAGACCCCGAGGTGGTTCCAGTTCTGCTTCTTTGCACCTGGTGATTCTCCCTAGACCGGAAAAGTTCCAGCTGAGAAGCCCCTCGGATGCTCGAGGTCAAAGCCAGGCCAAATGAGAACAGCCAAGTGTCGACATCGGCTACGAATGGCAGGTGGGTTGGGCCAGTAATTAATGTAATGAGGCAGCTTTTATGCATCTCCCTTGGTTAGAGGGGAGGGTGCAGCGGGGGGCGGGGTGAGGGGACATCCACGTAGAGGTGATCAGAGTCAGCAGCTGCATCATGATTCTGTTTGGAATTTTTTACCCCACCGGTTTTGATCGGTTCTAGCATGCTTTTTAAAAAGAAACCGCTCCACGGGCATGCAGAAGGATCAGCTGCTAATGGAATCTTACCCTCATCCCCTCAAATCGGGACAACGCTCTTAAAGGCCTCAAGGCTCTTAGTGTCCTAAGGGACTTTATGGCACCTAGTTCCGAGTAGCCCAGGGCATTAGCTATAAGGCTGACTAAAGAGACCTACACAGAAAATAGAAACAAAACAGAGAAAAAAAAAAACAGAAAAAAAAAAAAAAACAAAAAGAAGGAGAAAAAAAAAAGAGAGAAAGAAAAAAGAAAGAGGAAAAAAAAAAAGGAAAAAAAAATAAAAAAGAAAGGAAAAAAAAAAGGTTCCAGACTGTTAGATTGGATCCCCTAACCCTGATTGCCCAGCCCAGGAGCCACCTGGGCCGCCCCAAATACCGAAGCCATGACACCAGCTGCCTACTTCACTTGACTGAACCGACCTGGAAGGAAATAATGAGGCTGAGAAAAGAACAGAGGGGAGAGATCAGTGAGAGAGAGGCAGAGACACACACGGAGAGGGGGCTGTTTGGAAGGAAGAGCCCAAACGAGGACAAAAGCCTTACCCTCGCCCTGCACCGGCGGCGGGATCCCGGCGGCGCCCATGAAATTTAAGCCAGACAAATGTTAAAGGTACCTATGGGAAAGAATACAGATAAATACACTCACTGCACACCCGGGCCCAGCTCTCACAGGTGAGGCCTCTCCCACCTCAGCCAGGATGAACAAACAACTCCGGGGAACCCGAGCACTGACCCCGCCGGGGCCGCTCCGGCTCCCGCTCCGGCTCCCGCTCCGGCTCCTCCTGCCTGAAATCCCAGGGATGGGGGTGTTCTTCCTGCCTGTCCACACTCCAACTGTGCTTTCTGCCTGCCCCAAGTCCCAGGGACCCTTGGGAGCGTCCCAGTGAACCTTGGGAACGTCCCAGTGACCCTTGGGACTGTCCCCAAGGCAGGACGAGGGCGGACGTGCCCGTTTTCCACAGGGGCTGGGACTCACACACTGAACCACCACACAGCTTTCAGATCCACTTCCCAACGCCTTTCCAACAGCAAAGACAACCTGTTTATCAGCCTGGAGTCACATTCAGGCTCTGCAGGTGGGAATTATCAAAATATCCTTAAACCCACCAAGTCCCAGAGGTGACTTGGCCGCGTGTAAACAGCTCCAGACACCATCCACTATTCCCATTTTTGCTGCTGCCACACAGACACAGATAAGAGACAGATATTCCAACCTTTTTTAAGGAATAAAAAGACACCAATGTAGAGCAACAAATAACGGAAAAACACGAGAACTCCTCCTGGAACAAGTGGGGGTTGAGCTGCGTTTTCAGAACAGGACAATTCCCAGGTACCATTCTTTTTTTAAAAGGGATTTCAGGATAATAACGTGAAATCAAGCATAAGGATGATTCTTATTCCACACATATTCCAGGGAAATTTCAGAACCAGATTTCTAATGCATAAGCACATGGGAAAACTGAGATTTCATCTTATTTGGTGCACGTGCTTTTTCCGCCTTCACATGAAAAGTGTCCCTGCTCTGGAAAGGCCTTGGAATTAGGTGATGTTTAAGGTCCCTTCCAACCCAAACCATTGCACAATTCTGTGATATGTGCCCCAAAAAATAAGTGGCTACAATAGGTGGCCACACAGCTCTCTGGTCTTTCCATCTGACCTTAAATTCCACTGATTAAACCCAGGCCCAGGAGTGTCCCAAAGGTTCCAGCAGAGATCCCAGGGGTGTCCCAAAAATTCTAACAAAGCCTTTTGAAGGACAATCAGCCCTCTCAGAATGAGACTGAGCCCTTGGTACATTGAAATCCTGGACCCAACTATCAAAATCCAGTGGATTTGGAGGTGTGGCCTGTTTACCCTGTAAATACAACACTGGAATGCCCCACCCTGGGAGTGTTCAAGGCTGGATGGAGCTCTGAGCATCCTGGCCTAGTGGAAGGTGTCCCTGCCCGTGGCAGGGGGTGGAATGGGATGAGCTTTAAGGTCCCTTCCAAGCCAAACCATTCCATGATTCCATGAACAGAGGGCACAGACTTCACTGACTCCCCACTTTTAAAGCTTCTTCCCCTCGGGATAACACCTCAGTCCCGAGCAGGACACTAAGACCATGAGAGAAAAAGGCTGTTTGAGCTTTCAGGGGTCTCCCAGGGTCATTCCCTGGGGACATTCCGAGGGAAGACACAGCAGGCACGAGGTCGGACAAAGGGAATCCCAGAGTGACTGAAAAGCAGAATCCTTCATTATTACCCAGAAAAAGTCTTCACAAACACACCCAGGAAGCTTTGGGGCTGAGGAGGAGGGGATTGGACAATGCTACCAACCTGCAAAATAACAGCCAAGAGCTTTGTTAGGGTGCAAAGGCTCATTCCCTGCTGCCCTGACTCACTCCGACCCCATCCACGCCACATCCCAAAATTTTTGGGGGAAAACCCCGTGATTTAACAGCCACAGGACACGAGGCATCGCCAAGATTTCACCAAGGGACGTTTTGGCATCTCAAAAGTCCCACTTCAGACTCTTTGTAGAGACAAATGTGGAGATCTCCTGCCTGAGACACCACGGGGCAAAAGGAATTCCTCCTAAAGCCCTGGGAATTCCGGATCCTTCTTCCCTCCCCCTGCACGTGTTACCTGCCTGGGAAGTTCCTGATCTTTTCCCCCACCAGACACTTGGGAAGGAAATTAAACTTGGACCACATCTGCCCATTAAACTGCACTTCATTCCCAACAGCTGGAATTAGACTGGTACCTCACCTCCAGGCAGTGAGAGAGATCCAGGGTTATTGCCAGAAAATAAGACCTACAGTGTGCAGATGTGCCCAAGGAAAGGTGTTAAAGGGGATCGAGAGAGGACTTTTTAGAAAAAAAAGGCAATTTAAAATTTCAGTTTTTCCACAGGAAACGTGGAGTTTGAGTCACTTCTGCCCCTGAATTCCAAGCATAGCTCCTCCACCTACTCAGGAATATTTCCAGAGCGATAATGGTGCTGAGCAGCAACTGAATCATACGCAGAATGTTCCAAGGGAGAAGCTTGGAAAAAGTGTGAATTCTTTTTTAAATCACTGGCTCTTGGGGTTTTCACTGTGGCCACTGATTCCCAGCTGGATGTGCTGAGATGCTCTAAAAGAATCCAAGCACTTGGGATTCCAAAGTTCCTGGTTTTGCAATTCTTTGGAGCTCCAGTCCTACTGAATTTCATAATTTCCTGCCACTCTGGACAGCATAAATTCCATTTATTTTTAATTCCCTTGCTGTGCTTCAGAGCCAAACCTATTGCTAAAACTTCTCTCTGTTGTCTTTCTTCTTCTCATTCTCAAAGTTACTCTCCCTGTTTAAATTCTCCCCTTTATCCTCCCTCCCAAGGTGTCCTGCAGGGGATTCCAGGGCTGATCTATCCTGATCAAACCATGTCCCTCACTCCTGCTCTGACCTCTTCTCTGTCCTCCTGGTTTCACGTGGTCCTGCCTTCTCTTCCCTGGGCTAAATTAGATATTCTGAACCGAAGAAGGATGATGTTGAACCTCATTTTGCATGGAAAAAGCTTTCAAAGTATTGAGATCCTCCCAAAAAACACGCTCCCAGTTCGGAACAGACCTCGGGGACCGGAGAGATTTTGCCTCATCACCCCCTTGTTGTGAATAACACAAGAAAATGATTACAGGGAATGCCATTCCTTGGAACATCACATCTGGTGACACCTTCCAGCAGCTCCACACGTGGGCAGGTCTCCTAGAAATCCTGTTTCCAGCTGAGCAGAAGAGCCAAGGGCTGGAAAACCTCGGCCTCTGCAGGGCAGAAATCCCACAGTCGCACTGGAAGCCCCCAGAGGGCTCAAGGGTTTGACCCTTGGGTTTGCAAAACTCACAGACATCTGGCACCGAATCCTCATTAAATCTGGGATTCAGTTGGGATGGAAACATTCCCCACCACGTTTTTTTCCAAGCAGGAGTAAGGAGGAGAGGATACATACAGCCACAATGAGGAAATCCAGCCAGCACCAGGCGTTGGTGAAGAACTTCACAAATCCATAGGCACACCACTTGAGCAGCATCTCCAGGATGAAGATGTAGGTGAAGACCTTGTCTGCATATTCCAGGATGGTCCTGATGGTTTTCCTCTGCTCTATGTAAATGTCCTCAAAAGCCTGGGGAACAACCAGGAGCTCGTGTCATTCTATGGGATTTATTCCACAGTCCCATGTTCTTATCCAGAAGCTTATTCAAATGGTACTGAGTTAAATATATATTATATACATAAAATATATGTCATACATAGTAAAATGAATTATGTTTCTTACACGGTGAATTTTATCTGCTCGAGCAGTTGAAATGCTGCAACACTAAACCAAAAATAAAAAAAACCCCAAAACCCCCCAAAAAAGGAAATTCCTGGTCACAGGTTGCACTCAATGATCCTGGAGGGCTTTTCCCACCTCAGTGATTGCAGGATTTTGTGATTCTGTGAAATTGGACTTAGACACAGGCTGACCTCGCCCCAAATCCTCATGATGAGCAGGACCCAGATTTGCAGGCTTTAGGGCTTTGTTCTTAGTTTAAACTTAACTGAAATCTTCAATAAAGGCTTTTGTACAGCACCCTGAAGGAGCTGTGCTGTTCTCCAGGTAAGAACCCCCCCAGGTTTGCTTTTCCCCCACGTTTCCTACGCACAGCTGGACACCCCGAGCTCAACCCACCCCGAGGTCCACAGCCTGTACTCACCAGAGCTCCACTGCTCAGGAGGATCATGAAGATGATGAAAGTCTCAAACCAATTGTGCTCCACGATCAGGAAACAGGTTTTCCTCAAGGTCCACCACGACTTGCCCAGCCCTTCCTCGATGTTGACCTGGCAGCACTTGCAGCGCTGCATGCACCCTGCGAGGGGGACAGGGCACAGGGGGCTCAGGGAACGCAGCATTCCAGGCAGGAACAGGACATTCTCGCCCTCTAGGAGCAGTTTTGGATGCCACCAACACCAAACACGGCGGGTTTCAGTTCGAACTCCCGCGTTCTTGAGGATTTCGGGGACCGTTCCGCCACCCCCGTGCCCGGGCACCCGAATTAACACCAATTTGGGAACAGATCAGCTCGTTCTGCTCAGTGAGGTCCAGGCAATTGAGGGGACGAATGGAAAACTTGCTGATAAAATAACCTTGAACCATTTAAAGCATCTTTGCCATGGGAATACCTGTAATGGATCAGCTGCTGGAAGACATTGAGGCCAGAGACAGGAGGGGAAAAGTACTCTGCTTCTGAGCACTCAAGGCACCAGCTGTACAAAAACCATCTTGTTCTACTACAGGTCATGTAGGATTCTTTAGAAACTCCTCCCTGGGAGGGTGGGGAGGCCCTGGCACAGGTTGCCCAGAGAAGCTGTGGCTGCCCCACCCCTAGAAGTGTCCAAAGTCAGGTTGGACAGAGCTTGCAGCAACCTGGGCTAGTGGAAGGTGTCCCTGCCCGTGGCCGGGGGTGGAGTGGGATGATCTTTAAGGTCCCTTCCAACCCAAACCAGTGTGTGGTTCTATGATCTGCATCCTGGCAATGGCAACCACCATCTCCAAGGCCTTCACTCTGCAAATTCCTCAGAATTAGTTCACCAGCATCCAGGGAGGGTCTCAAAATAAGCTGAGAGCCAGCCCTGATCCAGGCTGGCCTAACCCTGAGGTGAGCTTACAGCAGATCAGTCCCCAGGACAGCTCAGAGACCTTTTCCTTCCCCCAGAGCTCACCTTCTGTGAAACAGGCATCCGGGTCCAGGTACTCCTCCGGTGCCTCCACGGGGACTTCTTCCACCTCAGGCTTTATGTCAATGGTGCTGCCCTCAGAGGAGCTGGTGTCGTCGAGTTTCTGAACACAAAACAAACGCCAACCCAATCAACAGTCAGTTCCCAGCAAATAATGGACCTTCACAACGGTCCAGCCACGGTTTGTTCACCACATTTACTGGAGTGAAAGTTGTTTTCTCACTTTGCTCCTCGAGGTCCTGACCCACCTTACAGGACAGACAGGATTAAGCACTGATATGATGAAAGGTGTCCCTGTCCATGGCAGGGGGGGGTTGGAACTAGATGATCTTTAAGGTCTTGCCCCCACCCAGGCCATTCTGTGATCCTATTCTAGATATTTTATGAGTATTTGTGGTTTTCCACAGAGCCACTCGCACAAGGAACTTCTGTCCTGGGCACAAAGACAGCACCACAACACAAGCAGAGATTTCGTGCTGGAACCACCCAGTTCCCCCTCCCAGTGGGTCAAAATCAACCTGAGTGAACCTCCAGCCCTTTTCCCCCCCTCGCCCCCCACCTCTTTGCTGCCGTCGGGGTCCGTGTCGCTGCTGAAATCCTCCGTGTTGAGGTTCTCGAAGTCCGACTCGCCCACGGCGATGGGGACGCGCACGGTGAGGTTGGGGTTGTTGATGAAGGACATGTGGTCCTCGTCGATGATGTACTTCTCCACGCTGCTGCCGATGCCGCTCGTGGTGCCGTTGCCATTCTTCTGGAAGTCGATGTCCCTGTTGATGTCGGCCCCGGTGTGGTTGGCGATGCAGTTCACCTTCTTGTCGTACAGCTCGTCCAGGGGCTTCACCTCGTCGG
>NW_016690461.1:695226-723190 GCF_001604755.1 Lepidothrix coronata
GTCGGCCTCCCTCTGCTTGAAGTGGGTGTGCATGAACTCCCGCACCTTGGCCTTGGTCCAGGCGATGCCCTTCTTGATGCGGATCACCGAGATCTGCAGGTTGTTCATCTCCCCGTCGTCGTCCGTGGCTGCCAAGTTGTCTGCGCTGAAGGAGCTCAGCAACAAGGCCAAGAACAGGTTCAGCACCTGGAAGGGAAGAGGTGATGCTGGGCTGACACACGGGGGTGTGTTCCCAAAGGACCCAAGTCCTGCTTTATCTCCAAACACCACCGAGGACGAGCTCTGGTGTCCCACAGACCCGCTGAGGTGCCCAGGGCTCAAGGAACAAGCCCTGAGGTGCCCTGACCCTGCAAGACGTCCCCTGAACGGGGACCCCGGTGCAGCACAGGGCTCTGAGGGGTCCCAGGGGTCCGCTGCAGGTACAGGAGTCCCTGGCATGGAGCCCCTTGCAGGCTCCAGGCTGCAGATGTCAGAGAGGGACTGAAGCAGCAGCCACCACCCAAGGGATTTAAATTCAGCCTTACTGGTTTAGACCCATCCCTGGCTCAAAAAGAAATGGGCCAAATCTCGGCATTCTGAGTGATCCCTCCTGGCTCTGTTTCCTTGCCCACATCCAGTGACAATCCCCAACACTTATTTTGCCAAAACCCCTTGGCAAGAGGGGTCCTCCCAGAGAGAGCTCCCACCACCACTTGGAAGGCTTGGGACCGTTCATGTGACTTCATTCTCGCTCACAATTTTCCCCCACAGACTTTTCCTCACAAAATTTGAGGCCAGAAGGAACCATCATGATTTAGTCCAGCCTCCCACACAACGGGCCGTGCAGCTTCACAGCCCATTCCTGCACACGACGGCACCTCATGACTGAGCCAGTGGGCAGGTTTTTAGAAGACACTTCTAACCTCATTTTAGCACTTCAGGGCCTTCCCCTGAGCACCAGATTATTTCATTTCCCGGCTGTTAAAACACCAGGTTCTGCTTCTTTTAAGCTTCTTTTACTCCTCGGGCCAGGTGTGGGTCTGTCCCCTTGGGCTGAGGGTTTGTTCCTCAAAATGCTCGGATGTTTGATTTGTGGGCAACTGTTTAAGGCCCTCACCAAGCAAAGAATATTGTGCTACCAAAGCCCACAGGGCTGTTCATAGTCAGAGGCCGTGAAGGACCCCAGCAGAGCAGGGACAGACTCACAAATCACCACTCCCTCGTCCTGTGGTCTCCCCGAGCTCTACCCCACCCAGAGGCAACCAAGAAAGCCCATCAGGTAACCATTTACTGACCACTAAATTTCCGATGACCATGACCATCATGAAGACAATCAAGCACATGGCCTGTCCTGCCACTTCCATACAATCCCACATGGTCTCAATCCATTCCCCACACAACACACGGAAGACAATAAGGAAGGAGTGGAAGAAATCGTGCATGTGCCAGCGGGGTAGCTCACACTCCGGATTGATCTTGCAGACACACTCCTTGTAGCTTTTGCCGAAGAGCTGCATCCCCACCACGGCGAAGATGAACACGATGATGGCCAACACCAGGGTCAAGTTCCCCAAGGCACCCACTGAGTTACCGATGATTTTTATCAGCATGTTCAGAGTGGGCCAGGACTTGGCCAGTTTGAAGACTCTCAGCTATTTAAAACAAACAAACAAACAAACAAAAGGCACTGAATTTCATCTCAAAAAAATAAGGAAAATCAGGCAGAACTGGCTGAAAAACAACCAGTTTGTATTTTATGCAGAGATGAGCCCACGCTGAGGTCGGTGGGAGCAGGGAATGTTTAACCTCTCTTGGAATTTGGGCTTGTGTATTCTGCACTCAGTCACCCCATACACAGGGACCTCCCTTCCCCAAGGAAAAGTCACCCTTGCCTGCCCAAATGCAACGAGCTGTCAGTCAGAGCTTGAAAAGGGAAGTTGTAAAGTAAGAAGGGACCACAAAAATGGCACCGTTTCGTTGCTCTCCTCCCTAAACCCAGAAAAATGTGGGTTTTCCCTTTTCTCAGGCAAACAGGAAACATTTCTCATGTAAAGGGAACGGCTGGAGCTGTGCCAGGGGAGGTTTGGGTTGGATACTGGGAAAAGGTTCTTCCCCCAGAGGATGGTTGGGCACTGAACAGGCTCCCCAGGGCAGTGGGCACGGCCCCAAGGCTGCCAGAGCTCCAGGAGGGTTTGGACAACGCTCTGAGGGACAGGGTGGGATTGTTGGGGTGTCCTGAGCAGGGCCAGGAATTGGACTGGATGATCCCTTCCAACTCAGGATATTCCATGACTCTGGGACTCTAAGCTTCCTAGCAGTTCCATGACAGTAACACTGGGAAAGAGCTGGAACTCGGAATACCAATCGGAAAGATCGCAGCACGGAAAGTCCTTCCACATCCGCCAGGCTCAGCTCCATCAAACTGAGGGAGACAATAAACCCATCAAAGATGTTCCAGCCCTCCTGGAAATAATAGTAGGGATCCATGGCAATGAGCTTCAGGAACATTTCTGCCGTGAAAATCCCCGTGAAAACCTGGAGTGGGGAGGAGAGACAGACAAAGAACAGGCAAAGAGTGGTTTTTGTTAGTGTTCTGATCCTCAGGCTAAATCTTGAGGGTGCAATTTGTTCTAAGTCTAAGTCTGTATCAACAAGCTCTGCATTGGCACAGCAGGAGCAGATCCAGGGGGAGCATTTCCCACCACTCCCTTACCAGATTTCCCACGGAGAGCACGTGCTCAAACTGGGGGGTCATGGGGTGGTGCTCCATGGCCATGAACAGCGTGTTCAGCACGATGCAGATGGTGATGGCCAAGTCAACAAAAGGATCCATGACAATCAAGTTCACGATCTCCTTCAGCTTCATCCAGTAGGGGTGGCATTCCCAGATCAGGAATGTGTTGGCGAATTTGTACCAGCAAGGGGGACACTTCCTCTGGGACTCCTCCAGCTCTACGGGTACAAAACAAAACAGGGGTCAGGCTTCACCTCTGAGGCTGAAGACAAAGAGTTACAAAGCCATGAACCGCAGGACCACGGCCACGACAGAAGAGTCGGGTCAAGTTTTGGGACAGGTTGGACATCAGGAGGAATTTCTGCATGGAAAGGGTGGTCAGGCCTTGGAAGGGGCTGCCCAGGGAGGTGGTGGAGTCCCCACCCCTGGAGGTGTCCAAGGAAGGCCTGGATGTGGCACTCAGTGCTCTGGGCTGGGGGACAAGGTGGGGTTTTGGAGGGGTTTTCCAACCTCAGAGATTCTGGGATTCCATAATTTTATGATCATACTGAGTTTCTCTGACTCCTCCTCTGTCCCTGCACAGGAGCTGCACAACCCCTGCCCCAGGTCACCAAACCTGCAGCTCTCCCCCTGAGCTCCACCTGAGCTTTATGATTCAATGCAAATTACTCCAAATGAGGGCCTATATTTAACTCAGAACCGATCAAGGTAAAACAGTTTAAACCAAAGTTACAGATTCTAAGCTGCCTTTGGTGCCAGTTTTTAAATAACTGAGATGAATTCTGTGCTGAACACGGCCCTGGTCTAAAAGAGGAAAGGGATGACATAATGCTGCCAAGGATTTTCAGCAGGAATAACCTGATTAAGACAAACCACATCCATTTACAGAAATCAAACACGATGCCATGTCCATTTCTTATATTTTTTTTTACACTGCCTTATTTCAAGTGCTTTGGGGGGGAGAGGGAATCCAACTGAGGAGTTCCGCCCTCTCTTTGTTGACTTGCTGTGGTTCCAGTCAGGCTGTGCAGCTGTGAATGCTCAACTTTTATTTCTCAGGGGTAGAGGGAAAGGACCACTGTGCTCTCCTTCCCATTGGTTCTCTGGTTGCTTAGTATTTAGTTGCCTTGGAATTTGGGAAGTTAAAAGGAGGCCCGTGGCTCTGGAGCCCGTGGGCGGTTGCGCAGGAGGGAAGCGGCAGCAGAACCCTGCTCTGTTTCTAAGTATATTTAGTTTTCATACAAATTTATTGCAGGAGACAGCAGGAATTTGAGATCATCAACCTCATGTGGCTGCTGCTCAGAAATTCTTGCTGGCTCCTGCATAACATGTTTGGAAGTCGCATCTCCATGTGCTGTCCATTCCAGAACTCCCATCAGCCAGCAGCCCCTTTCCCTTCTGACAGCTGTCACACTGCAGCTCTCAGGGTGGCTCCAGCCCTTTTCTCCCATGGACTGTAGCAAAGGAGGGTCTCTCCAGCCCCTGGGAGATGGTCCAGGACAGATCACCTGGAGCAGACGTTGTCTCACCCCTCTGACCTGTGCGTTCCCAGTAGTGTAAAGTTACAGCTCTTTGCTGCCTTTACTTCCACCTCTCTCTAATTCAGATGCAAAACTAAGTAAAATAAAGCCCAACAAACACTTCTGCCTCAATAATGACCGAAAAGGAGCAGGTTTAGGCAAAACCCAGTGCATGAACATGAACTGCCTGAAGGCAGGGGGAGCTGAATTCCATAAATCCGCAGGGAATCTGCCACGTGCCCCCAGCTCCAAACTGATCTATTTGGGGCCTGTGCTCCCCACCCTACACCCCTCAGCAGCCCCCTTACAGACCACAGAGTCCCAGAGAGGTTTAGGTTGGAAGGGACCTTAAAGCTCATCCCATCCACCCCCTGCCATGGGCAGGGACACCTCCCACTAGCCCAGGTTGCTCCAGCCTGGAATGGGACACTTCCAGGGATGGGGCAGCCACAGCTTCTCTGGGCAACCTGTGCCAGGGCCTCCCCACCATCACAGGGAGGAATTTCTTTCCACTATCCCATCTAACCCTGCCCTCTGGCACTGGGAAGCCATTCTCTGTGTCCTGTCCCTCCATCCCTTGTCTCCAGTTCCTCTCCAGCTCTCTTGGAGCCCCTTTAGGCACTGGAAGGGGCTCTAAGGTCACCCTGGAGCCCCCAAACCACACCTACCCTCAACAAGGGTGTTGGTCAGCCCGGTCATGACACTGTTGGTCCGATCCTTCCTTCCGTAGGACGCGTTCACCTGATCCATGGAGACCAAGAGAGACCCACCAGGCTTCTTTCTAATCTCAATTTCAGTCGTACCCTGCAAAATGCAGAGAATGATTAACACAAACTCTTGAATCTCCCCAGAATTTTTACACACCCTCAGCCCACAAACGTGCCACTTATTTCATATTTTCATATTCTACATTGTCTATATCCTTTATTTCTCTATTTCCTGTTGTCCTTCCCACTTTCCTATAACATCGAAGTGGTCAAACCAAAACTCAGGCCCTTGTTTCTGCTGGACCAGTGCTTTGCAGCCTTAGACAAACTAAGGATTACATTTCAAAGGACATTTCCAAATGTTCTTTAAAGAACTGCTGCAGCACAACATAATTTACTCTCTGTGCTCCAACCCACCACGTGGGCAGTGACTCCTTCACCAACCCCGTTGGTCAGAGGTGAACTCCACCCCAACCTCATCTGAGCCACCCAAATTAATAAGGTTTAGAACTTAACAGTATCAGCATTTATTTCAAAATCTGCATCTGAAAATTAGGCTGCAAGAAGCTCAGCCCCCACCCTGGAGAGCTCGTGGGGATTCCTCCCACTCCAGCCCACGATGCAGCTGATTTTTCCAACACGCCAGGGATGTGAAATCCCCTCTCATTCCACCCTGGGAAGGATCACCCTGCTCCCCTCCAGTCAGAGCTGGCATCTCAGTTTCCCTTTCCAGGATTGCTCTGGAAAAGCCCAGAAAATCCTGGGCACTGACAGAGAACTGGGCTTTTATTCTCCCTGTGTAGAGTCAGTAAAATAACAGCTAATTAATAGTTTCTCTCCACACCATGCAGGTTTTACTGCTCCCACCACATCCAAGCTGTGCTAGAAAAGAGGATTAAATACTGAAGCAAAATCCTGTATAAAGGTGGTAACAAGGGTAGAACAAAACCAGGTAGCAACTGATGCTCAACAGAACTAATTAAGGTCAAACAGGTTGCAAAAACTCAAATAATTTAAAAAATAGCTTGGAATTTATAGGCACAGTAACCAGATTTTCCAGAAACAATTGACTCAGGTCTCTCTCCAGTGATGCTGTTTAATCAAATCCAGATTCATCTGCGCCCCACTAAGTGATATTCTATTTCTGGAGCATTGTTTCTCTCCTGCATTCTGAAATGCTGATCCACTAAAAGGTTTCTCAACAACCAATTCATTCAACTAATCACAAAAAGCCACAGTCAAGGAGAGCCCAACAATTAAAAAAAAAAGAGTAGTTTGAAGAATCCCGATTTCCCCACCAGGCCCCCTTGCAAACCTCAGCGAGAGCAAAAAGATTGTTTGGATTTCCCTTTAATCCCCCAATATTTTCTCTCACTGTGGAGAACATTCCCAACAACCTCTGTGAGCTGGGCTGGTCTTTCCCACTCCCGTGCCTTGAACAGCTCCGTAGGTTCCTGCTATTATTAGTCCTTTAATTAAGGACTCAGTTCCAAGCCTTCTTCCTCCAAGGAAGCTGGAGGGGGCGGGTTGTTGAGGGGAAGGAGGGAAAGGGGCAGTGGAAGCTCGGGGGGTTGGTGAGGATGGATGGGATCACCTGTGGTCGGACAGACTGGGCTCCAGTTCAGGAGGAGGAGGAAGAGGAAGAGAGAAAAGAGGGTAAAGAGGAGAGGGAGAAGGGGGAGGAGGGGGAGGAGGAAGGGAAAGAGGAAGAGGAATGGAAGGGGAAGGGGAAAAGGAGAAGGAAGAGAAGGAGGAAGAGAAGGAAGAAGGGGAGAGAAGAGGAAGAAGAGGAGAGAAGGAAGAGGAGGAAGAGGATAGGGAGGAGGAAGGGAAAGAGGAAGAAGAGGAATGGAAGGGGAAGGGGAAAAGGAGGAGGAAGAGAAGGAAGGGGAAGAAGAGGAGAGAAGAGGAGAAGAAAGAGGAGGAGAAGGAGAGAAGGAGGAGGAGAAGGGAGAGGAGGAGGAGGAGAAGGGAGAGGAGAATTAAGAGGAGGAGAAGTAAGAGGAGAGAAGGAAGAGGAGAGGAGGAAGAGGAGAGAAGAGGAGAGGAGGAAGAGGAAGAAGAGGAAGAAGAGGAGAGGAGTGAAGAGGAGAAGGAGGAGGAGGAGAAGGGAGAGGAGAAGAGAATTAAGAGGAGAAGAGGAGAAGTAAGAGGAGAGGAGGAAGAGGAGAGGAGAGAAGAGAAGAGGAGAGGAGGAAGAGGAGAAGAAGGAGGAGAAGGGAGAGGAGAAGGAAGAGGAGAAGGAGGAGGAGGAGAAGGGAGAAGAGAAGAGGAGAAGTAAGAGGAGAAGAGGAGAAGTAAGAGGAGAGGAGGAAGAGGAGAGAAGAGGAGAAAGAGGAGGAGGAGAAGGGAGAGGAGGAGGAGGAGGGAGAAGAGAAGGGAGAGCAGAAGAGGAGAAGTAAGAGGAGAAGAGGAGAGGAGGAAGAGGAGAGGAGAGGAGAGGAGGAACGGGAGGAGATCCAACCGCGTGCTCTGAGCTCGGGGACCCCCTCCCGCCGTGCCCCCCTCCCCTCTCACCTCGGGCAGGATGCGGCCCCCGGGCATGCTGGAGGGGGGCCCCCCGATGAGGGACACGACGCCGTTGCAGTCCACGGTGCTGTTCCTCTTGACGTTGCGGCGCAGGGCGGGGAAGATGCGGGAGGAGCGGCTGCCCTGGCTGTAGCCGCTGTAGCCGCTGTAGCTGCTGCGCCGGTCGCGGCCGCGGATGGGGATGAACAGCGAGTCCCGGCGGCCCTCGCTCTCCTCCACCGTGCTGTGCTCGTCGTCGGCGAACTCGTTCTCCGAGCCCGGGTCGCGGAAACGGCCCTTGTAGCTGAAGATGCTGCTCCGGCTGTTGACGCGGGAGAGGAACGGGGAGCCCGGGATGCTGAGGAGAGACTGGGGGGGAAGGGGGAGGACAGCGGGGTGAGCGGGACGGGGACGAAGGGCTGGGGGGGTTTCACAGACTCACACGGCGGGTTTGAGGTGGAAGGGACCTTAAAGATCATCTCATTCCCACGCCCTGCCATGGGCAGGGACACCTCCCACTAGATCAGGTTGCTCCACTAGATCAGGACACTCCTGGGAGTGTCCCCTGGCCTGGGACACTCCCAGGGATGGGGCAGCCACAGCTTCTCTGGGCAACCTGTGCCAGGGCCCTCCCACCCTCCCAGGGAGGAATTTCTTCCCAATATCCCAATTTCTTCCCAATATCCCAATTTCTTCCCAATATCCCACCTAACCCTGCCCTCTGGCAGTGGGAAGCCGTTCCCCCTTGTCCTGGTGCTCCAGGCCCTTGGGAATAGTCTCCCTCCACGTGTTTCCCTCCCCTCTCCAGGTCTGCACAGACCATCACCCCTCACTCGTTGGCTGCACTGGGAGAGCTGCTCCCTCCTGGCTGGCTGAGCTGGCTCAGAGAAGGAATTAACTGGCTGGATTCCCTTCCCTCAGGAACAATTCCTGCTGGGGGAAGTGCATGTGAGGGCTGTAAACCCGGGCCCTAAGTGTCCTCCTGATCTGCTGAGAGCAGATCCCTGGACATGCTAACCAGGATCTAAACCAGAACACCATCCTGACCTCCAGCAAGCACAAAAACCAGTGAAGGAAGTTAAAACTACCTGGTTCATGATGGAAAACTTCCTTCCCAGCCTGTTATCGGGCAGCCTGAACGCTTTCCTCCTCATGCCATCCTCGGATTCTGACTTGAACACCTTCTCAGTGTCACACTTCTCATCTCCCTCCGACAGCTCCTTGTCCTTCCGCTTTTTCCTCCTGTTCCGACGCTCCTTGGCGCTCTTGGAGCTGAGTTTGGAAATCTCTGAGGAGCTCCGGGACATCCTCCCCCCACCATCATCCTCCACAGCTTCTTCAGAGACCGTCCCAGCCGAGGTGACCATGGCAGCAGCCTGAGGGGGGGAGGCAAGAGAAGGGAAAATAAATCACATCTTTCCACGATTAGTGCTCCATTTCCTGCTTGGAGGAAGAGTTTGGCTCAGTGCACGTGAGCACAAGTCCAGCCCAGGTTGCTCCAAGCCCCATCCAGCCTGGCCTGGGACACTTCCCACAGCTCCTCTGGGAAACCCATTCCAGTGCCCCACCACCCTCACAGGGAGGAATTTCTTCCTTTCTCACCTGCGCCTCTTCCTGCTGCTTTTTCAGCTGCTCCAACATGGCCTTGAACTCTGCCTCCTTCTGCTCTGCCTCCTCCAGCGTCGCCTGGTTCTGCTCCTCGTAGGCCATGGCCACCACGGCCAGGATCAGGTTCACCAGGTAGAAGGACCCCACGAAGATCACCAGCACGAAGAAGATCATGTAGGTTTTTCCTGCCGCTCGTAAGGTCTGGGAGTGGAAAATAACAGCAGAGGGATCAGAAGAGGGAAAGGGAGGAGATCCCAGGGTGACGCCCGACGCGTGAGCCGGCCCCGAGTTTCCTGACCTGAATGTTTCTGAGAAAATCCAGCAGTGCTGAGAATGTCAAGCTCAGCACTTCCCCTGCAGAGCGCTGGAAGCTGCACGTTGAACACAAACGGTGACACCCCCCTTCCCTTCCCCTCCGGACGGTGCAGACTGAGAGGGGTTCAGAGGCACAGAGTGAAACCCAAGGCTCAGGCTCCCTCAAAACGAACCAAAGCGAGGAAAAAAAGCCACTTCATCAAGTCCCCAGAGCACCCTCAGGTCACAAGGGGAACCTGTGCCCTCCAAAGGGCCTGAGCACCTCCTGTGAGCAGAGCTGGGCTCCCACCAGCTCCTGCAGCGGGTGCTGAGGTTCCTCCAGAATTAATTCACAGCTCAGCTGGACCGACCAGCCCTTCAGGACTCCAAGCCCAGCACCTGCTGCCAGGTAACATCCCCTTCCTCCTCCAACCCAACACCTCACTGGGCAGCTCCTCCTTCAGAGAAAAGGAATGAAACGAAGCTTCTCCCGTTCCCCTTTCCTGGTTTATCCCCGAATTCTCACTGAGTGAGAGGCAGAAGGGAAGCATTTACTCACTAATTGATACAAGTTTTCCCAGAAGTCCTGAGTCATAAGGCGAAATAAAGCCAGGAAAGCCCAGCTGAAGGTGTCGAAGCTCGTGTAGCCGTAGTTGGGGTTCCGTCCTGCCTTCATGCACGTGTATCCCTCTGGACATTGGCTGGGGAGGGACAACAGCCAGGTCAGGGCATGGAGAGGGACAAAAAGGCACCAGCTTTGGCCAAAAGTGCCTTCAGAGCTGAAGGTCGGGGTGAAAAAACAACTGGAGGCGACAGCACGAGGCGAGTTCCCGTTTCTGAGCCTCCACCCACCCTCCTCTGATGATCCCTAAGATTGGATTTCAGAGGGAAACGGTGCCCCAGCACCACCTGCCCCCTGAGATGACGTGGAAAACCCACTGCACCAGCAGTGCATTCACAGTTAGAGACAGAAATTATTGAAAGCTGGTGAAATAACACCAGAACCAAAAAAGGAAGGGACAGGGAATATTCCAAAGGTTTTGCCAGCATTAGCCACCCATCAACAGTGAAGGTCAACACTCACCCTGCATCCGAGCTGTTACCACAGAGCAAAGGATCCGGGGCACCAGGAATGATGTAAAAATTTGCTGAAGAGGGTAAAAATGAAGAGATTACAGGCAAATACGTATGGAGGTAGAAGATTTAACAGACTACAGCACCATAAAACCCTCCACCCAAGAACTCCTCCCCCCAAATCCCCTGCTGAGAAATTTATCTGTGAAAATACATTTTGGACAAACTACTCAGCTCAAAGAGCACAGCCAAACTCTTTAAAAGGGGTGAACCCCACCAGAAACACCTTAACTGGGTTCTAAGAAGCTGAAAATTCTCTGGGCACGGGGGGGTTTTCACTGCACAAAGTGCCACAAACCACGCTGGAAATGGTGGGCACCTCCCTGAGCTGAACGAGGAGGTTTTGGGGAGCCCCAGTGCAGAAACACCTACACATGTTGTTGGTGTACTCCTCCCAGTCGAAGCCCCTGGAGCCGTTATCCAGGAAGGTCTCGTTCACATTAATTGGCCAAATCACACACTTGTTCCTCAGGTTGCCCATGAACAGCTGGAGCCCAATGAGGGCAAAGACACTGAGGCAGAAAACTGTCAGGATCATCACGTCCGACAGCTTCTTCACCGACTGGATGAGGGCACCCACGATGGTCTTCAGGCCTGTGGGGAGGGAAAGGAGACTGGAAATCACTCCTGCAGCGGGAAAACACACTGCAAATCCCTCCCCAACCACACAGCACCTTCTAACACCTCCATGGGGGGAAAGATCCTGGCTACAAACTGGGGGGGCTCCCGGGAACCCCCGTGTGGGGTCGGGTTTTCCAGCTGGCACAAGACCGGGATGGAGGGACCGGCTGAGGGGTTTTGTGGGGAACGAGGGACAGTCAGAACAAACCCAAACCCTGCTGTCTGTCCCTGAGAATGCCTGAGCTTTGCAGCCAAGCTGAGGGATGTGCTGCCCTGCACACAGGGGGTGTCAGACGGGGACGTTAAAACCGGGATTTGCTGCCGCAAAGCCCTCGCTGGCACGGGCTGCGACAGCTCACAGAGATCAAACGCCTCTAAACTCTCCCACCTTGGGTTTCTCCTGCTCATCTGAACTGTCCCAGCACTTCCCTTCCCTGTCCCAGCACTTCCCTTCCCCCCCGTGGGAGCTGAATTTTCCATTTGGATGGATTTCACCTGGTGCTTCGGGATCCCTCGGGATCCTTGACAGACTCAGTACTAAAAGTAAGCTCAGGCATAAGCCAAGAATCCTTTTGGTTTCTCAAACCAGCCTGGTCTGTGAGAGGAACCCCCTCAGAAGGGGGGGAAGGACTCAGCACTAATTTTTAGGAGACAGGTCTAAACTACCAAGAGTTTTGGAGGCAGAAGCCACACAGATTTAGGGTCCTTTAATCAGCCTTTCTGGTGTTTAGTAGGATAATTCTGTGACTTATAAATGAGCAGTGAAGGGAGAAAGGAGGAAAAAAACCCCATAAATCACAGATCCAGCTGGATTTGGGGCCAGTCAGATCCAAGGCTCTGGCTGAGGCCACAACAACATCCCACAATAAACCCCTGACCAGAATCCTTGGTCCCCTCCAACCTTCCCCTTCTGCACCACCAGAGGCTTGAGCCATGTCAGGCACATAAAGATTCATAAATACATGGTTATAGATACATTCCTTACAGAGGAATAATTTTTAAAATGTCATTTCCTTCCCTTATCCCAATTTTTCCTGGATGCCAAAGCC
Organism: Lepidothrix coronata; assembly: GCF_001604755.1. Taxonomy (NCBI): domain Eukaryota; kingdom Metazoa; phylum Chordata; class Aves; order Passeriformes; family Pipridae; genus Lepidothrix; species Lepidothrix coronata. The sequence continues at coordinate 707,381 of NW_016690461.1, forward strand.
CTGCCCCGACCCAGAGCAGGTTTTTGCTGTTAGTTCTGGCAGACACGTCACCCCCATGCTCATCCCACAGCTCTGCTCTGCTCATGCACCAGCCCTTGGGTTCCTGGTTGGGATGCTGCTCCTTCAGAGGAGTGCAGGAAAAGGGGGTTTGGAACCAGGACAAAACTGGCAGCAGGAGAGTTCTGGCGACAAACCAGGAACACTCCAAAAAAACCACAACTCCAGCAACAGCAGCTCCGGGTTTTCCTGGGTCCTGTGTGCTGCAGGTGTGACAAAAGTGTGTCCCCATCAGACAATTCAGTGTAAGAACTTCAAGGGCCAATAGGGAAAATCTCTTGAGGCCATCACAGTTTCACAGGGACCCCCAAGCCATAAAATCAAAGCAGTACTTTGATGTTTTAGCTCCCAGGAGCCACAGTCTGCTCCTGTCACACAGATCCACAGAGACCATGGAATTCTGCCCAGTGGCATGGCAGATCCTGGAAATATTTCCCATTTTTTATCTTGTCTCAAAAACACACAAATCCCAATTACTGGTAGAAGGTGTAGTCAGCACTCAAAGCCCTAAAACAAGTTTCTCAGTAGCTCAGCACAGGGTTAAAATTCCCACTCCATGTGCTGAAGCAGAAGGGGAATCCCTTTAGATTTTAATATTCAGTGTGTTCTGAAAAATCCCTTTCTGCCTGTGAAACGACAGCAGTAAAACCCATAAAGAGCACTTCATGCCTTCACATTAAATAACCCAAAAGGCCAATTACCCAAATGCTTTACATTCCTCCTGTTGTTAGTCCCAAAATCGAGGGGGGCGAGGTTTGTGCTGCAGAACCACACCCGGACAACCCTCCCCCAGAGAGGGATACAACACCCAGGGTTTGGGCACTTCCAGGTGTGTTCAGTGTCCCCCAAAGCCCAAACAGGGTCCCCTCGGCTGCATGTGGCAAATCACCCTTTTAATTAAATCAGAATATGCAGCAGATTGTGCCTTGGGTACCAATCAGGGCTGTGCTGAGCTCAGCAGGGCTCAGCCCCACCCTCCCCTCGCTGCCATTGGAATTCAATTCCATCAGTTTGGAGTTCTGGGGAGGGAATGATCCAGAACTGAGCTGTCCTGCTCCCTTCCACGGGAAGACAAGGCAGCCACACAGTCAGGAAGCAGCTCCTTGAAGCTGCACCATCTCCACTCTGCTACAATTAAGAAAGCAGAACAGGCAAATCTGGTTCCAGCAGGGATGTTTCCCTCTGAGCGAGGCAGTCACCCCCTGGAGCAGGCTGAGGGAATCCCAACTGCACCTCAGGCCTGCCCAGGGCACTGCCAGCAGCAATTCCCAGGCATCTTTTCTCTTTAATATCCCCAGACATTAAGGAAGGCTCAGCAGGGACATCACTCCAGCACGTTCTCATGGGGTGCAAGGGAAGCAGGTGCCACATCAGAGCATCACCACCATCATCACCACCATCATCACCATCATCATGCACAACAGGCAGGTGCAGCTGATGGGGTTGGCAGTCTGGGATGGGCCCTACAAATCCACAGGCTCTTCCCTGGCAGCCTGAGAAAGCAGAGCCACCGTTGGATGCTCAGGGAATGTGTCATGGAACAGACTCCAAAGGACCTGCAGAGCACTCGGGGGGTTATTTTGGGTGCCTGCCCTGAGACAGGCCGAGCACCTGAAAACCTGCTGAGTCCTGGGAGAGCTGAGCCTGGAGCCTGACCTTAAAATTAGGGGCACTTGTGAGAAACCACCCACACGAGGCTTTTCCGTACAAGAATTCAGGATCAGGAAGTGGTTTAGGCCAGGCTGGATGGAGCTTGGAGCCACCTGGTCCAGGGGAAGCCCTGCCCATGGAATGAGATGAGCTTTAAGGTCCCTCCCAACCCAGACCATTCTGGAATTCTGGGATTCTCAGTCCATAATCTGTGTGTCTCACAATAAAAGAAGGGCCCCTGCTCGCCCCATGACACACAGATGAGTTACAGGTCTAGAAGCAGCTTTGGGAGGCTCAGCCCTGCCAAGTCCAGCTCAGGAAATGGGCAAAAGGTTTTAATCCCAGTTGGGCAAATCCCTGAGCCAGAAACTGCTCAGCCTGAGGGGGAGCCTGAGCCTTCATTCACCTGCAATCAAACTTCAAGCCTGGCTTTAATTGCAGAGATGGGCACGCCAGGGATGTACACAGGGACAGAGGAGTAGGGAATAACAGCCTGTTCATCCCGTGATTTGGTGGCCCAGAAGCCTTGATTTCAAACTGTTCTGTCACACAGACTGCAAATCCCATCCCAAAAAGCCCAGTGCCATTTCTGAGGAACAAGCAGTGCAGGGAGGGAGGGGAGGTGGAGAGAGGAGACACACGCAAGCCCAGCCTCTAATGCCGAAGGGTTCTCACCTGGAATTACAGAGATAGTTTTCAAAGCTCGGAGAACTCTGAAAGTTCTCAATGCTGAGACATTCCCAAGTTCCACAAACTCTGTGACATATCTGCAATGAGGGAGGTCACACACAAAAAACACCATGACAATACACACACCAAAATAAAACAACAACTACAGACAAAGCAATACATCACTCACAGGGGCCTGTACCCGACAGCTAAAACACCAACCGGGGCCTTACCTGGAATTACAGAAATAGTTTTCAAAGCTCTCAGAACCCTGAAAGTGCGCAGAGCTGAAACATTGCCTAGGTTTACAAACTCTGTTATATACCTGCAGAATTAAACCAGAGTTAATGGCACCGTTGGGGTCACCTCCCCCTGCCTAAATCGTCTGCTTCGGGGCGGGCAGGGAGAAGAGAGAGACAGAAAGTTGTGGAGGCAAAACCCGGTTTAAGTCTCTCCTCTCTGCAACCAGCTCGCCCAGGTGCATGGGTGGGTACCTGGATCCTCACCTGGAATCATGGAATCATGGAATATCCTGGGCTGGGAGGGACCCACAGGGATCATCCAGTCCAACCCCTGGCCCTGCACAGACACCCCAACAATCCCACCCTGTCCCTGAGGGCATTGTCCAAACCCTCCTGGAGCTCTGGCAGCCTTGGGGCTGTGCCCACTGCCCTGGGGAGCCTGGGCAGTGCCAACCACCCTCTGGGGGAAGAACTTTTCCCTGAGATCCCCCCTAACCCTCCACAAAACAGCTCCAGCCCTTCCCTGGGTCCTGCCCCTGCTCACAGGGAGCAGAGGTCGGAGCTGCCCCTCGGGAGGAGCTGCAGCCCCCGAGGAGTCTCCCTTCAGTCTCCTCCAGCTGAACAAACCCAGTGCCCTCAGCTGCTGCTCCAGACCCTTCCCCATCCCTGTGTCCCTGCTTTGGACCCTCTCCAACAGCTTTACAACTTTTTGACCTTGTGGTGCCCCAAACTTCCCATACAGGACTCGAAAATTCAACATCACCTCTGCAGAGGGCAACTGTGGAAGTGCCACATCCGTGAGGAGTCCTGGTGACACCACCCTAAGCATCCTGCTCTGGTGGAAGGTGTCCCTGCCCACAGCAAGGGGTGCAACTGGATGAGCTTTAAGGTCCCTCTCAAACCCAAACCATTCCAGGACTCCATGATTTTATGATTCCTCAGTTCGGGGGTTTCAGGTGTATTCGCTCCACTTCACGTTTTTAATAAATCATGATCATCTTTTGCTCTGATTAGCATCCTCCACTTTCATTAGCATCCTTCATTTTAATCAGCATCCTTCATTTTAATCCTTTATGCTCCTGTTTCTGAGCCACAGGTAGGTTTGATCATCCCCTTTTCCAGGGGGATAAACCCAAGATACACAGAGAACATGTTTAGTGCAAGGCACCAGAGTTCTATTTTACCCCAATTTAGAGAATATTTCCTCTGTGCTGTCTGGGGAGAAACTTTCAAGTGCTCTGAACCCTTGGAAATCTGGCTCCTGAGCCTTCCTACATGATCCCTGTTCCCTCAGACCTTGGTGACCACGGGAGCCCAACAATGTGCACCTGCAACATCCCAAAAATAAATGTAAAAGGGGAAAAATATCTCTTCCACCAGCAACTCAGAGACCACTGACGTGGACCTGGTTTCCACCAGCAGGACTGAGCCTGAGCCAGGATCACCTCAGGGCAATAAGGAAAAACCCAGAAATAAGGAAAAAACCAGTCCTGATGGGACTCAACATCCCCCTGATCCTCAGTGTCAGCCACTGGGAGCTGATCTGGCACAAGAATGAGGAAGGAAAACCAAGTGAATTCCTTCCTTGGGGAATGGGTTAATGACCACAGTAATTAAGGAGTTATTAATGGGTTATTAGTGGGGTAATGACTGTCCAACCTCCAGCTGCAGCCCAGGAATATTTAAAACCCCAGCCCAAGGAGGAAGGAGAGGTAGAGACTGGGATTTAAAGATATTTGGCTCCTGGTCCTACACTGAGCAGCCCCTCTGGCACGTGAGCCATCGAAAAATCTCGATTAACAAAGGCAATTCTCTGAAAATCCTGGTTTTTCTGCAGCAGCAGCTCCACAGTTCAGAGCTGAGATCCCATCAGGCTTTAAAACCAGGCCAGAAATCTCCTTTTCCTTTACAAACCCCCCCCTCTTCCCCACAGAGCCCGGAGGTAACCTGGAAACTCGACTCACGCCATCATGATGACGCTGAAATCCAGCCAGTTCCAAGGATCCCGCAGGAAGGTGAAGCCATCTATACAGAAACCTCTGGCAATGATTTTCACGAGTGACTCGAAGGTGTAAATCCCAGTGAAGGTGTACCTGGGGGCAGGGGGAGGGAGACACGGGCTGAGAACCGCCGGGAAAACGGGAATGACAAACCCTCCCGTGCGACCCAACCGGCGCCGAGGGACGAGGGGTCCGTGCAAACGGGCAGGGGGAGGAACAGGGCAGGAGCTCAGAGCTCTGGGGGGGTCTGACAGCACAAGGGTTGGTACTTACTCCACATTCTTGGACCATTCGGGCGGGTTACTAAAAGTCATGAACACACAGTTGGTCAAAATAGTGCACATAATGATCATGCTAAATACTGTGGGGCAAAGTCAAGGAGCAAAGGGACACGGGCTGGCTCTTCACATCCCCCTCTGGGCCCCAAAAGTCGCCGAGTGCAGGAAAATGCAACCGTTTCCAGGCATAATAAGAAGCCGAGATGCTTCCAGCACTCGTGGGAAATAAGGCTATTTATATATTATATACTAAATATAATATAGAATATACAACATATATAGTATAATATACAACATTTATATAGGTAATTTCTATACTGTACAATATTTACAATTTATATACTATATATATACTATTGACATATATATACTATTTATATACTATATATACTATTTATACACTATATATACTATGTACATACTATATATACTATTTATATACTATATATACTATTTATACACTATATATACTATGTACATACTATATATACTATTTATATACTATATATACTATTCATATACTATATATACTATTCATATACTATATATACTATTAATATACTATATATACTATTTATATACTATATATACTATGTACATACTATATATATATGATTTATATACCATATAATAAATTTATAGTATAGAAAGAGTATTTTATGTTGCTGTTCAATTTATTTTCTATTTTCTGGTATTTTCTTAGTAATTAAAAAAAAAAATAAAAAATCCCAGGTCCAAATGAAAAATGTCTCCTCAAATAATTCCAGTTGTTCAGTAACATGAAAATATCTTGTCTGCTCATCCAGAAAGCCACAGACACCAGGATTTAGCCTGGAAGAAAGCACAGGAGCCCTCCCAAAGCCGTCTGTGCTCCCTCTGGGTGTTTGGGGACTGACTGGAGGAGGTTGCAGCACAAATTCCCCACTAGAAGTGGATTTTAACCACTCAGTTATTAGCCCAGCGGTGAAATCCAGCTCAGATCCGAAGCTGTTCCACTTCCAAAATTATTCAAGGAGACTCCAACAGACCTTAGATGGAGACCCAGGAGCCTCCAGCAGCATCTCGGGCCCAGCCTGACAATCTGCATCCCTTGGCTGCAGCCCAGGAGCCAGGGGGAGGAAAAGGCCACGAGAGCTCACACAGAGCCAAAGGAAACATTCCCAAGTCCACTCGGAAAAGATGGAAAAGCTTTTTCTCCACCTGAGAAGCAGGAATGGAGGGCACGGGAGCCTCTACACCAGCAACTGAGGGTGTTTCTGCTTTAGAGTCACCATCCAAAATAAATAAATCAACAGGGCAGAGCAGCTCAGTCAATAGAGACATTTCTTTCCTCCCAATAACACCATCAACCAAAAGCCACTGGAGCTGCCTGAGCCCTGCAGAGGAACGTTTTGGAAAAGCTTTGCCATTAGAAGGATGTTTTAGAGATGCCAAAAGAGCAAGAAATCAGTGTCTAATTACAGACAAAGTGCCTCTGGCTCCTTCTCCGGATAATAATTCTATTTAATATTTAGTATTTTTTAAAAGCTGTTTTAGTTCTATTTAACCATTTCAGCAGCTGTTAAAGGTCAGCTCCTCTTCACATTAAAAACACAACCTTAAATCACATCTGTTCCAAAACTCATCCACGGGTGTGGGATGGGAGAATGGACACAGGGAAAATAAAGACGTTTCCTTCACTGGATGTGGCTCAAGGACACTGACTTTTCATACAAAAAAAGCAGGTTTTTGTGCATGTTCTGAGGCCAATCCACCTCCCTGGGTGCAGGACTGTCATTCACAGATGGGAACTGAGCAAAAGACAATTTGGGAGGGAAGAGATTTGACAGGGAAGAGATTTTCAAGGAACACACGAAGGCAAAGAGAACTCGGTAATAAAAAGGATATGAATGTATCAAAATTTTAATAGCTATTCTTCTAAACAGATTAAAAGGACTTAAAATGTACAAGGCAGGTGTGGCACTAAATCGGAAGAGTGTTTTCCCTCTGTTTAGTACTACAAAGGTCTGCAGAGAAACAAAGAGAGAGAGAGTTAATGCAGGAAAATCAAAGCAGGAATTGTACTCAGAAAAAAAGAAAAGGACAAACAACTTCCATAGTAAAAAACCAGCATTTTCTTTTTAAGAATAATCTTCTTTATGAAGCTCCCATTAGGGTGAGACATACTAGGCCATCCTGGACATCCTCACCAAGACATCCTGGACATCCTCACCAAGACATCCTGGACATCCCTACCAGCACATCCTGGACATCCCTACCAAGACATCCTGGACATCCCTACCAGTACATCCTGGACATCCCTACCAGGCCATCCTGGACATCCCTACCAGGCCATCCTGGACATCCTCACCAAGACATCCTGGACATCCCTACCAGGCCATCCTGGACATCCCTACCAGGCCATCCTGGACATCCNCAAGACATCCTGGACATCCCTACCAGGCCATCCTGGACATCCCTACCAGGCCATCCTGGACATCCTCACCAAGACATCCTGGACATCCCTACCAGCACATCCTGGATAATTCTACTCCAAGCATCCATTTCACCAGAGATTTCAGAGCAGAAGCCAAAGCTCCCATCCAAGCCCACGTTTTCCTCTCCCACAGCACTGTTACCCCACCTAAGAGAGAAGAGCTGAGGCCCAAAGTGCCCCAGGACCAGGATCCAGGAGCGGATCCGGCAGCTGAGCCCTCGCCACGAGCTCCAGCCCCTCTTCACGGCACAGCCTGTGCCTCCCTCCCAAAGAACAGCTCCCACAAGGAATCCTGCTTTCACAGGACAGCACCTCACCTGGAAAGAGAGACTGGCAGGGGAACAGGAGGGAAAGGTGGTGGCAGAGTCCCCCAGCCCAGCAGACACAGGTCACCCCCTGCCCCACCCCGGGCACAGCCCTGGGTCTCCCTGCCCTTAATTAATCAGAGAGAAGCTTGAGCTTTGAGGTTCAATTCCTTACACAGAACCTGTGGAACGACTCATGTAAATGGGAGGCAGAATTCCACAGCCTTACTCCACACATCCCCCAGTCCATCTCCCCACGGAGCACCGGGAGCACCCCAGGCACAAGTGGGGCTGTGGCCACTTCGTTCCAGCACACCCAAAGCACCCAGCACCCGACTCAGAGGGCAGGAAGCAACTTGTGTGCACTGAGAAGCCAAAGCCCTTTCCCTGGCACCATTTGTCCCGTTTCTATTCTCTCCAGGATGGCCCCGGACTCGTCTCCAGCCCCCCTGGCTGGCACAGCCCCGAGTTCCCGGAGCCCAACCCAAGGGAATCCTGGGGCTCCCTGCCAACCCCGGCTTCCCCAGGAGACTCCTCTTAGGAAATTTGTCGTTTCCCTCCTCGCAAGGGGAACAACGTGTTTGAGCTCGTTTGGCTCAATTAGACCATCGAGCAGTAAATTATTTGCAAAGGAAATCCAAATCAGGCTGTGGTTCAGCACGGAGCGAGAAAGCCTCGTTAGCAGAACCACTAATGCATCCCCACCAAAAGCACTTCAAAGACAGCCCCGGACAGCTCTTCAACTGCAGCATCATGAATTAATGACCAGATCACCTTGGCATGGAACAACCTTCTAAAAGGCCCAAAGTTTTGCAGAACTGCCATTACAAAGTGCTCAAGGGACAACCCAGTTCTAGGAACCAGCTCATTTCCCTTCCCTGACACCACAAACTTTCCAGGACTTGAATCCCATTCCTTTTTAAACCTCTTTTTAAGGCTCTGGAGCAGGACACTGGGATGCTCCTGGGCTCCTGCCATGTCCTGAGCTCCCGACTCTCCCACATCTTTGGAGCAGTGACACCTCTGATGTGCCTGTGCTGAGCATGATGTGGGTCCAGGTGAGCTGGACAAAGACCTGGGGACTCCACCACCTCCCTGGGCAGCCCCTTCCAGGGCCTGACCACCCTTTCCAGGAAGGAATCCAAGCTGTTTCATCCCACTGCCCACCAACCAGGAACTCCACGTTCTGCTTTGCCCTCTTAGTCCCTCCCCTGCCCCGTGTCCTCGTTTCCTCTCCATGCTCTGCACACATCTCTCCTTTTAGACCATAAAACTTGTGGAGTGATTCCTGCCTGTAAAGCCCATCACCCCTGGGCCCTTCAGCACAACCCTCACACAAATAAAGTGCCCCAATTCCAGTCTGCTCATCGATTCCGACGGTTCCGAGATCCACCATTCCCCTGAGCATCCCATAAAATCCTGGGTAAGCCTCCCATTGGTCTCATCAGTAGAAAGAAAAGCCCAAAAAGCCAAGAAGTGTTTGGCAATTTAAACCCTCTCTTAGCTTCTCTTTCTGCTGCTGACATATTAAAACTCCATTTCGAAATGGCTGCGAGCTCTTAAAACGTTCGCTGGGTCCGGGCCAAGAACGTCCTTAAGAGCTTTTAAGGTGTGCTGAGGCAAAGCTCAGAACTTAGAGGAAGGTGATACCTGGAAAAAGGCACTTTGCACTCGGTTTAAGAGAGGGTTGTGTCTGGTTGAACCTCCCAAACTCTCAGTTTGTTGTTAGAGCTGTGAAAAAACCTCCGTCCGCTTCAGTTCCCTCCGAGCCCACGTGTGAACAAATCCTTGGAAACAGGGCTCCTAAGAAGGAGGAAGATTCCCAGAAGACGAGTTTTCTAAATTAATCTGCAAGATGGTGACTGTGCCAGAGGAGCAGGACAGAAGTGATGGAGGGATGGCAGGAAACGCTGCGGCTCTGGGAAGATCTGAAACCCTTCTGCTTCCTGCGGGTTTAACGTCGGGCGGTTCCGCGGCGGCTGAAGGGTGAGGAGGAGAGTGGGCAGGAGCTTTCAGAAGGCAACAGCTTTAGGAACAGCCTGGGAACATATGGAAGCACATTCCTGCAGCAGCGACACCGTGACGGGCTGACACTCGGCGCTGAGCAAGAGGGAGAGCGACGACTTGCCGGTGCCACCCCGAGCAAGTCGCTGCTGGAAAACTCAGGGACAGGGAATTCGGGCACTCTGGGGGCTGAGGAATCACAGACAGAATCAGAGCAGCCCCGGGGCAGAAGGACTTGGGGGGATCTGGTGGGGGAGAGGCTGGACATGACCCAGCCCAGAAACACCCCCACGTCGATGCAAAATATTTCTCGAGTCTGTTTTGTCTCACAGAGTTGTACTTTCTAACACAGAAACCCAATTATTTAATATTTAATTTCCCCTTCCCCCCAAAAGGGGACAGATTAATTCTTCCTTACTAACTTACTCTTCACCACTGAAAAGCTTGTGGGGGAAAAAAGTATTTGCTATGTTTTGTTCTTGCTTTAACCTCTTGTTTCAAGCCAAATAGTGGGAAAAAAACTTCACTGCTTTGGAATTCAGAAAATAAAACATTCCTGAAAGATATATTTAAAAAAAAAAAAAAAGCAGATGGTTCAATATGGAATACTGAGAAACTGATTTGGATTTAAATTTTAACAACCTCTCAATCTGCCTGTGCAAGGAAATCCATCCTCTCTCCAATTCCCCATCCTTCCACCATCCCCAGTGGTGCAGATTTAGGGGTGGCAGCAGAGATTCCATCACTTCCCTGGCCCTGCCACACTCGGCATTCCCTGATCCCAGCTGGGATCCTCAGGGTTGGATCCACTCACAGCCAACACCTCCATCCCACTCTGCCTTCCCTCCAACCCCAGAGAGGGCAGGACTGACAGGGATTTCACTTCCCTTCCTTCAACCCTCTCCTTTCCCACTTTTCCTGCTCCTTTTAAGTCAATTGGAGACACGGAGTGGAAGAAAAAAACCTCATTAAGCAAGACCTGGAAAGCAGGGGCTGGGGCTGCTCACACCGGGAGCTCTCCTGAATTTTGCTGGAATAAGGAAGTTCACAAGGGAGTCCCGGCCCTTGGGGGGTTTTAACTGAAATATTTCCAGTTTGCACAACAAATATCATGGCCAATATTGCTTCGGTGTTGGAAGGTCTGGAAAAGGCACCGTACAAGAGGCTGATTTCTTGAGGTGGTTCTGACTCTTCCCCCTGCTTTGGGGACTCCACCGGAAGGCAAAGCCCCGGCAGAGCCACCCCTTGTCCCTGCAGACGTCACATCCCAGGGCCAGACGTGGCTCCTGCAGCTGGGCCCTCCCATCCCAGAGATTTTCCCGGGCCCACGGAGCCAAGGTGACATTCTGGACCCGAGGGCCCACTTCCAAACCGGGCATGTGACTTGGGGAAGCTGCAAGTCACTCCACTGGCACGAAACCTGGAGAGAGGGATCCTCAGGTGCTCAGCTGCCAGCAGGAGGTGACCTCGGATGTCCTGCTCCAGCCTCAGATGCTCAGGGATGTGTGGACAGCCTTCCTTTTCCCACTGGAATCCACCCATCCGAGCCTATCCATGGTCTCAACTCCCAGAATATTCAGGGACCTTCTGCTGCCTTGTAAGTGGAGCCAACTGCAGGAGCAGGAGCACCCTCACCCCGTCCCGCAGCACGGATGAGATTCCAGCCCAGGGAAGGTGCTTGAGGAGAACAACCCAGCCTGGGAAAAGCCTGGACTCGGTGCTCTGGGCTGGGTGACAAGCTGGGGATGGGTCACAGGTTGGACTCGACGGTCCTGGAGGGCTTTTCCAAGCTCAGTGATCCCAGGATTCCGTGACTCCCATGTTGCAAAACGGACCTGAGCAGAGCAAGGAGCAGCACTTGGGACAAAACCATCGCCGGGCTCCAGACCCGGGGCTTGTGACTCCCTGGGCCAGGGTGCTGTTTCCAGGTCACTCTGTTTTCTCCTTTAAATATCAGTTACCAGGCCACTGGAAGTTCAGCTGCTCCGTTAAAATGCAGCTTCAGTTTCCTCAGAGAAACCAAGATCACCGTGTCCTCCTGCAAGGAAAAGCAACCAGCTGATCCGTCCCTGTGCACGCTGCAGAAGCAAAGACCTGTGATGCAAAGCCTTCTGGAGAAGGGGGGGGGGTTGTGGGGAAATCTTGGAAAACTTCCCATGATTCAGGCAGATTCCTGATGATTCAGAGAAGGGCCTTTTTTAATGGCCTTAAAAAAAAAACCTGCCTGGTGGGAAGTCACGGACTCTGGGAAGCAGCAGGAAGGACACACCTAAGGAATGGCCACAGCGAGATGGATGGAAAGGAACAGAGCCTGAATCCAGTGTCTGTGGGAAGAGCCAGGCCCTGCTCCCAGCACGGCACACACAGGGCTGGGGGGGTTTGCCTCCCATCTCCAGAACCTTCCCTCCATCTCCACACCACGAGCAGGCAACGACTCCTCAAGTGTCAGGACTCCTGTGGTGCTCCTGGAGGTGGGAGAGATGCTTTCAGGGATGGGAGTGTGGCTGATTTTCTCCTCTAGAAATGGAAGGTTTATTGACAGCCTTGTGCTGGGAGGCAAACCTGGAGCCTGATGGAGCAGGAGGGGGTAAAGGGGATCCCCTCTGCCTCCTGCTCCTGGTGGGACACGGAGAACCAGGGAGCCTCTGCCCCCTCAGCACCACGGACCTATTTCTGCTGGAAAAGGGTTCAACAGCCCAGCACTGCCACTGGCACCATCCCTTCAACTACACAGGCACAGAGAGGCTCCAAACCCCTCCTGATGGGATCACAGTGACATTTGTGACACCCCGGTGGTGGGATGGGCCAAGAGACCCTCAGAACTGGGAGGGTGGGGAGGCCCTGGCACAGGGTGTCCAGGGAAGCTGTGGCTGCCCCTGGATCCCTGGAAGTGTCCCAGGTCAGGGTAGAGCAGCCTGGGCTAGTAGAAGGTGTCCCTGCCCATGGATGAGCTTTAAGGTCCCTTCCAGCCCCAACCATCCTGGGATTCCATGAGCTGGTCTCACCAAAAACCAGGGAATACCAGGTTGGTTTAATAAAGGGAAAATACTTGGTTGATAAAGAAAAAAAAATACTCCTGAGGATAACTACAGTGCCTTTTCCCCCCAGGAGCTCCTGGTAATGCATCTCCTGAAGCAGCACATCACCTGGACCCTGGGATCCAACACACACATTCCAAAATTCCAAAGCCCTGTGCTGAGCCAGGTCCTGCTCCCAGCAACACAACTCACCACTACAAATGCAGGAAAGAACAGCCAGTTACACCCTAATCCAGCTGATTCCATGGGAATGACACCCTGCCAGTCTTGGAGTCCCTTCCGAGCGTGGCACAAACTTCTGTCCCATCACAAACTCGTCACACATTTGTTACCCAGCACAGGGATTTCACACACAGCCAACTGTCCCCACTCACATCACAGCTCCTGTCACCCAGGGGCCAGACCTGCAGCTCCTCCCGGGACAGCTGAGCCTCACTTAGGGATGGCAGCTATCTCAGCTTGCCCCAATTAAAGTTGTACCGAGGAAAGTCATGAAAATAAACAGCCAAGAACCTCAGTTTCAGCCTTCTGAGAAAATCCATGACCGTGCTCCTCCCTATTCCACGACCAGCAGATCCCTCCCCTCCATCTCCAGCACTTTCCCAACTCACTGCTCCCCTTATTTCTGAATAAACCCCACAAATGCCTCCTCTGCCACATCACCTCGATTCCAAACGTTTTAAAAATAAAAATTCTCCAGATGAAAGCCAGTTAATTAGTTTCTTTTCTGCCACGATTCTGTGTCCCACTGCCTCCTAACCATCCCATCCAGCCTGAATTCTGGGGAAGTGATGAAACACATGCTCAGACCACCACTGTTGCCCCTCAGTTCCAGTCTCCTTATTACCCCAACGGTTAAAATTGGCACATCAGCACAGCTTGATCTATTTTTACTTTCCAGACCCTGTTCTCTTAACTCCATCCTTAAAGACCGGCCTTACAATATCAATTAAACCCGATCACACAATATCACTTAAACCTCATAAAAAAACCCACACAACAAACCAAACCAGCCCCATCCAAGACTCCATCCTTTGTCTTCTGCTCCAACCATCCCCCAAACCTGCCATTTTTTTTCCCAAGATGGAGGGAAAAAAAAAAAAAAAATAAAAAGAAGAAGGTGCTTTAGCGGCTCCTTTCTCGCCAGACTCACTTTCTGGGTCATATAATAAGGGTCAAAGTCCTCCAGTGGCACAGCAACCAGCCCTTTCGGGATGTCCCCGTAGATGAAAGGCAAATTCTTGCCCGCCTCAAGGTCACTGTTTGGTTTGGGTTTGCTGTCCTCGTCGTCATCCCGGTGGCTGCTGTCCTGCTTCGCGCGCTGCTTCTTCTTCAGCTCGGCGATGTGTTTCTCGATGTTGGCCAGAGACTCCGGAGTGAAGGGCTTGAAACTCTCGGGGCCTGGTGGTGCGAGCAGCCGCGCTGCCATCTTTTCATCCTGCAGCAGCTTCTTTAGCGATGTTGCACCCCGGGCAGGTCAGCTCTGGAGAGGAGGGGAGGGCAGACACAGGGAGAATGTCAGAACGGGCACAGACAGACAGACAGACAGAGGGACAGAGCAGGGCAGAGCCACGGGGAGCTCCGGCCTTCAGATCCCCTCGGGATCACTGAGGGACCCACAAGGATCATCCAGTTCAACTCCTGGCCCTGCACAGGACACCCCAACAATCCCTGAGAGTCCTGCACAGGACACTCAACAATCCCTGAGAGTCCTGCACAGGGCACCCCAACAATCCCTGACAGTCCTGCACAGGACACTCAACAATCCCCAACAATCCCTGACAGTCCTGCACAGGACACCCCAACAATCCTCAACAATCTCTGAGAGCCCTGCACAGGACACCCCAACAATCCCTGAGAGCCCTGCACAGGACACTCAACAATCCCACCCTGTCCCTGAGAGTCCTGCACAGGACACCCCAATGATCCCTGAGAGTCCTGCACAGGACCCTCCCCAAGAGTCCCCCCACATCCCTGAGAGCATCATCCCAAGGCTTCTTGAGCTCTGGCAGGAACGAGGCAGCCAAGCTGCTGGTTCAGTCCCAAAACTGCTGGTTCAGTCCCAAAACAAGCCCCACCAAGGCTGGACACAGGTGAACCTGCCCATTCCCACCCACCTCACCTGGGACAGGAGAAGCACCACACAGAGCTGGCTCTCCCACAGGTGACCACCCCAATTTTGGGTCCTCCTGAACACAAACTGTTCCACAAAAAAGCAACTCCATCATCAAACCCACTGTTCTCCTGCAGAAATGGTTCCGTCGGTCACTGCCCTCAGGCAAACGGATTATTAGGCAAAATTCCCAGCCAGCTGGGGTTGGAGAAGGTCTAACCTGGCCCAGGCAGGGCTGGGGACCAGCACATCCCTCGCTCTGCTAACGAGGTGCTCAGCAAAGAGCTCCCTGGTACCCACAGGAGGAACTCGGTGCCAACGGGAGCGGAGCACTCTGAGCATTCCCAAAAAGTGCTCCCTGGCACGGGCTGCCCAGGGAAGCTGTGGCTGCCCCATCCCTGGAAGCGTCCAAAGCCAGGTTGGAGCAGCCTGGGCTAGTGGGAGGTGTCCCTGCCCATGGATGAGCTTTAAGGTCCCTTCCAGCCCCAACCATCCTGGGATTCCATGAGCTGGTCTCACCAAAAACCAGGGAATACCAGGTTGGTTTAATAAAGGGAAAATACTTGGTTGATAAAGAAAAAAAAATACTCCTGAGGATAACTACAGTGCCTTTTCCCCCCAGGAGCTCCTGGTAATGCATCTCCTGAAGCAGCACATCACCTGGACCCTGGGATCCAACACACACATTCCAAAATTCCAAAGCCCTGTGCTGAGCCAGGTCCTGCTCCCAGCAACACAACTCACCACTACAAATGCAGGAAAGAACAGCCAGTTACACCCTAATCCAGCTGATTCCATGGGAATGACACCCTGCCAGTCTTGGAGTCCCTTCCGAGCGTGGCACAAACTTCTGTCCCATCACAAACTCGTCACACATTTGTTACCCAGCACAGGGATTTCACACACAGCTCCTGTCACCCAGGGGCCAGACCTGCAGCTCCTCCCGGGACAGCTGAGCCTCACTTAGGGATGGCAGCT